>NW_018405334.1:134248-214130 GCF_002113885.1 Mizuhopecten yessoensis | reverse complement strand
CTATTTTTGTTGACCTTTGTCCATGGAAGGTCCCTGCAAAATTTCATTGAAATTGGTTCAGGGGTTTTGGAGAAGAAGTCGAAAATGTAAATTGTTTACGGACGCACGACGGACGACGGACGACGACGGACAAAAGGCGATCGCAATAGGTCACTTGAGACTTTGTCTCAGGTGACCTAAAAATAGGATTTTTGCCTTTTGTGAAAGCAATGTCTCAGACAGGCAGCATAACTTTAAGAGCCATACAAATCATGGATGGAACAAAACGAGTCACACACAGACTGCTGGAAAAGGCAGTTCCACTATCTTAAACTTGTTATATCAAAAGGCTCAAATGGTCTGAAGTTTCCCTAGTGCACACACCCCTTTAACTTACCTAGAAGCCCATGGGGTCTGAAAGTCTTCCCTGGCAGACACATTCATATTATTAAGTAGAAGGTTCATGGGGTCTGTATGGCTCATAATGAAAGAACTTGTACTAGCATGTACACAAAATCTGTTGAATATGTACACAAGTCTAGTTTGGTCTTGATAGAAAATATCTAATATGCATCAAATCAAATGGATACAATTGAGCTGATCTTTGTTTTCCTGGTAATCTTCTGGTGGACGTTACACATCATGGTGACCTCCCCTTGTCCTATCGACTTTGTGGTGTCTGTTTTCCAGTGTGGGTCACATCGGCAGTCTAGATGGTCATCTGACAGCTGGCCGTGGCCACCACAGCTCAGCCTGGGACCAACCTGTGTCAATGAAATGTGACAATGAAAGAAAACACAAATTGTAAAACTTTCTGTTCATATTGAGTTTATAAAGACTTTTTTCAAACAGTTTTCGAGGTCTCATTAGAAATGTTCAATAGAGAATAATTAATCAACATTATTTCAAATATTATTAAACTCAATTTTTTTTCCTTTTATTATTACGAATTTTGATCAATCAGTTTTTCTTGTTCTTCAAATGTTACCATTTCTTATTTTATACACCGTCTACAAACATTGGTTTGAGACAAAATTTAAAAAAATTAAAGATTTCAACCACTTTTTGCAATATAACAAATTTAAGCACTTTCCAAGGCCTAATTATCAATTGGAGCACTTTTCAGGCTGTTCATAGACTAGCCATTATAATACTTATAAGATATCAGTGATATGGTCAGGCCTAGCATAGACTAGCCATTATAATACTTATAGGATATCAGTGATATGGTCAAGCCCAGCATAATGCAACCATCCCAGGACACTTTTGCATAAAATTTCATAAGGCCAAAAAAAAAAGGTGTCTGTTTTTTAAAAAACCCGCTGATTTTCGAATTTTAGAAGGTTCCATTCCTTTCAAAATGGCTTCCAGCTCCGTGTTGGTGCTAAATGTCATCATATGGAGCACAATTTGCCTCCAAATGAACCTTGATTATGTAATTCTTTGTTTTACATACAATAAATGGTAGGGTCATAATCACATGACCAAAAATATACAAAAAAAGAAAAGAAATCTGACCTACCTACCCTAGTTTTTTTGCCAATGCAACCCTAAACAGACTATATATTTTTTTTGGCCTAATATAAATGTCCCAATAATTAGGTCCTCTAGATTGACACTCACTAGAATACAGTCTAATGATATAACCTTCTCTAAACTTGTAGAACGTAAGCAAACTGGCATTCTTTTTATAAATTCTATGTAATTTGATGGATAAAGAGAAATGTTTTTTACTTCAGTTTTATTATGGTAGAGAGTTTACTTGAACCTTTACTTGAACCTAAAAAATTGTACATTAACATTGCTTCAAAAGGGTTTCAAACCACCTCAAACTCAAACTGTTATACATATCACAAAGATGGAAGTTCTGGAATCTGCAATGCATTTTGTAAAAATTGTCTGAAAACAATGCAAGTTGGCTGTTGGTGAAAGAGGCCACAGTGGTTAGAATTTTTAAACTGCTTTAAATACACATAAGCACTGTAAACATTTATATAATGTCCTGTTTTATATAACTATTAAACATTAAATACCTCATCTTAGTAGCCAACCTGTTACTGCTAACAAACTTCGAAGTTCCCTGGAGGTAGCAAAATAATTTAAGGTCTCATACATGTATTTGACAATCAAAAACGGTAAGCAACACAGGCACATCTAGAGGTGTCATACCAGAGTTCTCCAGTTAGGACTCTCCCCCTCCTCTACAGTGGCATGAAGACTGGACTTGTTTAATACACGAGTGTAGATCTCCTTATCTAGGTGGTCAGTGGATGCTCTGCATTCATTGTTCACTGGGTCATACAGCTACAATAATGTAAGTACAGGAGTTAAATTGCTGATCTGAAAAATAGTCATGTTTCCTGAATTTACCGAAGTGACAAATGTTTTGTTGTGAATAAGGGATATACTGGGTCAATGAGAGTTAGCTGTAGTTGCTAATTGGTCCAAGGGAGATAACTTCATAAATAATGAAAATGCTATGTTTGGTGAATAAATTGTGGAGTCAGCTGCACAAAATGTGCTCTGGACCTCATTCTCCTCACAAGACTAACCTCTCAGTCATCACATCTAACATTAAAGCTAAAAATAATAATGCATAATACAGAAATAATTGTGCTTACATTAAAAGAGAGCTCATCAATATTTATGAATGGAGCTCAACCAACTTTCATTCAATACAATTTTAGTCATATGTCAAGGCCATATGATACAAAGTCAAGGTCATGTGTCAAGGTCATACAGTATTATATCAATCATATCCCAAGGTCACATGAAAAAGCGTTTGGATCACATCATATGGTCACATGATACAATGCCGAGGTCATATATCAAGGTTACACAATTACTCTCATTACCTGTAATAGTAGCTATAGACAAGTATTATCATCTAAGTTTCGTTACAAACACATGACAAGTAATGCATTTGTTTTTCATTTGGCTGCAGGTCATCCAAGAAATGTTCCTAAACCTTAGTCAAATTTCTATAGCTTTAGTTTTAATTAAAATGTTTTTGATTTAAAAAGTCGCACATTTCAGAAAAGTCAAAAGTAGGTTATTTGTTACTTAAGTAATTTGTTACTGATTAAGTAGCTAGAAACGGATGAAATAGGTTTGACATGAAAGTTTATGACATTATACCTTTGCTCCACATTTTGGTACTGCCATACATTTCCTTTCTGTAGAATTGAAGAAGTTGCGCGTCCCTCCATACTTGAGTTGACAATTGACAGGAACACACGATCTCAGTCTGTCCTCGTCAACTCCTCCGCAATCTCGCACACCGACACCAAACAGTACAGCTGGGGAAAATTCTTATCTTCTGCAGATCATTTTTATTACGCAAGAAATGTTTTTTATTTATTTTTTAATTCGTTAAATCTCGTTAACAATATTACGACAGCGGATGCAACTACTTGTTTCTATGGCTTTGACATTAGACCTTGAAAGTATGTTTCTGACTCCCTTGAAGACCTTTGACTCTAGGATTTGAAATGTCTTGCTCTTTCAAATATGTTTTGACCCTCAAAATTATAGGAGAAATCGTTACTTGACTTCCGAGTTGCAACATGTCAAAATTTAACTGAAATCCCTCGTTTCACGCTAACACATTTACACTTGAAATTTATATTGTAGCGGCACCGCTAACATGAACATTCTACACTATCATAAATTTGAAATGGTCAAAATGCAAAACTTTCAACTTATAGACCACAAACAAACAGAGAAAAGAGGCAGTCAAATTAATCCATGCATCCAAACAATACAGCTATCCCAGTGATCTAGCAACTCAAGTTGTCCCAGTATCTAGCTGGTTCTGTTATAGCGACAGACTGGACCAAACAAAAAATATTGTTTCTTGTAACCCTACCTACTCTAACTGTTTGTGCCTACCCTTACACTTTTTAGGCATTTTTCAAAGAAACACTTTTAAAATCAAGATCACTCTCCTTAACCACATAAAATTATTCTTTATAATAAAATTTTCGACAATGTATAGCAAACACACTTACTATTTTGTTTGGCCTTGGACATTTTCTACACATAGAATGTCATGACCACCATATTGAAGTTAATTCCCAATATAGAGCAGTTTGTAAGTTTTCATATTTCTTTTATAGTTTAACTTGAGAAAACTGACAGATCATCAGTCAAAAATTGGATTGGTAGGATTGTTAAGAACATTAGTGGTGACGTAACAAAGTACTTCCTGATCAACTGATGAGCTGATCATTTTTCAGACGAGTATCATATCTTCCAACAATTTTGTAGAACATAGTGACGAAAGATATTGTTATAGATCTACTGATTTCTTCAAGTAGAGCAAAATAGAAACACTTACTTTGTATGGAGTGTGGCAACCAGTCTGTCCACCAGTCCCTTGGTACCCGTGTATTAAATGGGATAATGACCTCGCGATAACTCCCGTCACACGATGTGTTGGCTGAAACAAGCAGCTCACATTTTCCTTCACGATCGTACGGATACTGGAAGGAAAATGATAAAAGCATATCGTAATTTCTGGATTAAACATTATAGGAAGTTCCTTAATCAAAAAAAAATAAAAATAAATAAAAATTTAAGTGCCATATTAGCATAATTTCACAAAGTGCCTTCTTCTGTGTAATGTATGCATGTGTCCTGGTTTGAAGCAGTTTTAGTGTAATGTCTAGATTTTTTTTTCCTTCTTAAAGGTCAAAGTTTATTTTCATTTAGCTTATTCTAGATCTATGGCCAATACAATTAAGTCATAGAGTCCATATTATGTCTTAAGTTTGAGAAGAAGGTTGTGTGGCTAAGGTCAAAACCCCGCTGATTTTCGAATTTTAGAAGGTTCCTAGCCTTTCAAAATGGCTTCCAGCTCCGTGTTGGCGCTAAATATGTCATCATATGGAGCACAATTTGCCTCCAAATGAACCTTGTTTATGTAATTCTTTGTTTTACATACAATAGTAGGGTCATAATCACATGACCACAAGGTACATAAAAATATACAAAACAAAAAAAACAAAAACAAAAATCCGACCTACCTACCCTTGTTTTTTTGCCCATGCAACCCTAAACAGACTATATTTTTTTTTGGCCTAAGCAGTATTTCAAAATCTCATTCCTGTTTTAAACATAAAATCAGTGGCATAAAACTTAAAGAATCAAAGGCTTACATAATCATAATACTATTACATGTAGCAACCTGGATCCTAAAACTTCCTTTCACATACTTTGTTTCATTTTTGTTTTTAATATTACCAGTGTTGGATACACAAAATTGAACAGCTTTGATTTCATTGGCTGAACATCTCCTTGGTGATCCCCAATCAAATTCATGCCCTGAAAGTATCCAAGATAAAAGAAACGGTAAGCTTATACAATGGACAACCTTTCATCCCGACCCCAATATTGTGACCGGGCAGAATTTTTCGTAATGTTTTGACAAATTTGACCCTTGTGACCCTAGAGGGCAATCAAAGTCTTTCTGATAGCTCTTTATTCCTTGATGCTACAAGACGAATATCATTACCCTGGCTCTTTCTTTTGTTATTCAGTTGTTACTTGCTCAAGGGATTTTAACACATTTGACCTCTTTGGACTTGAAGATGATTTTATTTTTATATTAAATGCAAATGATCTATAGGAAGATGAAGATAAGATTTTGTAGATTAATTTGCTTAAACACATACCTTGCAGTATTTTTCTTTGGGTAGAAATAAACAGCATTTCTTCACAATGACCTCCATGTGCACACTAAAATTTCCATCATTGAAAATGTCAGCATCTGAAAATGAATGTACACTGAAAATGCATTGTGTATTATAAGTGAAGGAGTTTAAAATAAATAAGGTATTGGTACACCAATTTTATTGGGCGAGGAGATCCAATGTCCTGTGGGTAGTGGCCGATCCATGTACCAGTGGAGGAATCCGAGGTGCCACCATTCCTCCATTTTTTACAAAATTAATTAGGTAAGTGATGGAGCATCAACACCAAGAATTTAGAAAATGCAAGTTTATAAGTTTGAGAGTTGTAATAAATCTAGCATTTTTTAATTTGTTAGCCTTTGGCAAAAAGAAATTGAAATTTTGGGATGAGTATGATAAATCTCATAAGGAGTACAACTCGTACTATAAGAATTGAAATAAATTTCCAAATAAAGAACACCACATACAGGCCTAGGGTTTCAATAAGATTTCAAGTTGTGTGTATATAAGTATCAAAAACAATTGTAAGCGGTTAATTTCAATATATTTCCTATAACCCATTCTATTCATTTTTTAATAGAAGTAGCTGGTGAAATATTTGTAGCAGGAGGGTATTTTTACCAGCTACTAATGAAACCCCCGCAAACATTATACACAATTAAAACTGCTGTTTTCCATAAAACTGGAATCATAGTTGAACTCACATAAGACCAAGGCAACATCCCCTTTCACTACTGACCGATATCCAACAGCCTGAAATGTATAATGTAACACCGAATCTGAATACAGAAGATTAAGTATTATATATGTGATGGGCTGAACTGATCAATTTAGTAATTTTATGTAGGTTAAATTACCAATTTTTCCTCCTTTTCTTTAAAGATATATTAGTCGCATATACTTGGGCCAAAAAAAATAGTTGTGTTTCCAGTATCATCAACATCCTCAGAAAAAATAAGAGTACCGCGGGGCAGAACAAAATATGCCCGTCGAATGCCATATAGTGTTATATACTTTCTTACATTGAAGGTTAGCTGATATGCTATAAAACATGTAGGAGAAAATCTTCGGACAAAAAATCAAAAACTGAAATGAACAAAAGGCAATAAATTTTACAAAAATTTTCGAATCAAAATTCTTTTAAGGGAGACACAACTTCTTATCATGATTATTAAGTATACCAAGTTTCAGAGAGATCCGTAGAAAAATATAGGAGGAGATTGCCGGACAAAAATCAAATACTGAAATAAAAAAAAAGGCAATAACTTTTGGAAAAATTGTCGAATCAAAATTCTTTTAAGGGAGACACACTTTCATATCATGATTATAAAGTCTACTAAGTTTCAAAGAGATAGGTCGAAAAATGTAGAAGAAGATCTCCGGACAAAAATCGAATACTGAAATGAACAAAGGGCAATAACTTTTGGAAAAATTGTTGAATCAAAATTCTTTTAAAGGAAACACCAACTTCATATCATGATTATAATGTATACCAAGTTTCAAAGAGATCGGTCGAAAAATGTAGGAGGAGATTGCCGGACAAACAAATTTTACACCGGACGGACAGACACCGCCATACCATAATATTCCCGTCAAATTTGACGGGCGTATTAAAAGGGTAGGTAGGTAGGCAATTTTATTTTATTTTGGAAAATGTTTTTAATATGCTTATATAGAATAGGAGTTCCGACTTTAACGGTGCATATCACTAAATGCCAATAAAAACTTAACAACAAACACAAGTTTTTTTTAATATTTGGCCTTATATCAATTCTTTGATTTAAACAACAAATTTAAAATCAAATTAATTCATTTTGGAATCAATTAAGAATTGTACCTGTTTAGTCAGGCAATTATCAGTGACCTAGCTGTTCAATCAGCTGTCTTACCTGTTCAGTCAGCAGTATCAGCGACCTATTTAATCAATGGTAACCTGTCAAGTAACCTGTCTTAACCTTTAAAGTCTACTACTGTCTTACTTGTTCAGTCAGCACTGTAAACCTGTTGAGTCAACTGTCTTACCAGTTCAGTCACCTGTCTTACTTGTTTAATCACCGACTTACCGGTTCAGTGACATGTCTTACCAGTTCAGTCACTTGTCTTACTTGTTTGATCATCTGTCTTACCAGTTCAGTCACCTGTCTTAGTTGTTTGATCACCTGTCTTACCTGTTTTATCACCTGTCTTACTTGTTTGATCACCTGTCTTACCAGTTCAGTAACTTGTCTTACTTGTTTGATCATCTGTCTTACCAGTTCAGTCACATGTCTTACTTGTTTGATCATCTGTCTTACCTGTTTGATCACCTGTCTTACCAGTTCAGTCATCTGTCTTATTTGTTTGATCATCTGTCTTACAAGTTCAGTCAACTGTCTTCCTTGTTTGATCACCTGTCTTACCTGTTTGTTCATCTATCTTACATGTTTGATGTCTTACCAGTTCAGTCACCTGTCTTAAATTACTTGTTTGATCACCTGTTGTACCAGTTTATCAGCTGTCTTATATGTATAAGCAGTTGTCTTATCTGTTCAGTGACCTGTCTTACTAGTTCAGTAACCTGTCTTACCAGTTCAGTCACCTGTCTTACTTGTTTGATCACCTGTCTTACCTGTTTGATAATCTGTCTTACTAGTTCAGTCACCTGTCTTAGTTGTTTGATCACCTGTCTTAGTTGTTTGATCACCTGTCTTGTTTGATCACCTGTCTTACCAGTTTGATCACCGGTCTTACCTGTTCAGTCACATGTCTTACTTAATTGTTTAATCATCTGTCTTACCAGTTCAGTGACCTGTCTTATCAGTTCAGTCACATGTCTTACTTGTTGAATCATCTGTCTTACCAGTTCAGCCACCTGTCTTACCTGTTTGATCACCTGTCTCACTTGTTTGATCACCTGTCTTACCTGTTTGATCACCTGTCTTACTTGTTTGATCACCTGTCTCACTTGTTTGATCACCTGTCTTACCTGTTTGATCACCTGTCTTTCTTGTTTGATCACCTGTCTTATCTGTTCAGTGACCTGTCTTACCAGTTCAGTGACCTGCCTTACTTGTTTGATCACCTGTCTTACCTCTTTGATCACCTGTTTTACCAGTTCAGTCACCTGTCTTACCTTTTTGATTATCTGTCTTACCAGTTCAGTCACCTGTCTTACTTGTTTGATCACCTGTTGTACCAGTTTATCAGCTGTCTTACATGTATAAGCAGTTGTCTTACCAATTGAGTCAACTGTCATATACCTAGACTAAATTGTTCCAAAATAACACATAGATCTAGTTTTATTTTATTTTTTAAGGAGTGGAAATAGTCATAATGTCCTCCAAATTATCTCTATGAAAGAATTCCAAATATCAAAGATGTCGGTTTATGTCTTACCTGAACACTCGGTTGTTTACTACAACCCTGTCCTCCATTTAAAGCTGAGCACACAGCAAGTACTAATGCTACTAAACTTAAAACGTGGTAGATCTGTCCACAGTCTGTGTTCTTCATTTTCTGTAGAATTAAACACTAACAGTTACTTATAATATCAAATATAAGCACCAATGAAAGCTTACAAAAAATAATAACCAACGCGTCCATCTTGTTTTGCTTACTCTACATTTAAAATTAATGAGGAAATTCATTTGATATTTTTCCTTGATAGGTAAACGTTCCTTCTTTTTTCCTGATAAACCATTATAACTTTAAATTGAATTTAAATGATATACATACATATTCGACTATTGTTGCCAATAAACGTAGATAAACTAGTTTTGGCTCAGCCCCTGGTAATTTTTGTTAAATGTAGGTCTTGTTAATCTCCCCGTTCAGTTCCATTACTGGCGTTAAATCTGGTTCCATCATCTGCAGCCAAAATGAAATTCCCGCGGGTTCATACAATTTACAAAATACAACTGACTGGAACAAACGAACTGATATCATACTCGATGTATATGCTTAGGCAGTTATGTTCACTAAATACGTTTCAATATTGTAGAATTGATGAACATTGCCTAAGCCGACGTCAATCGTAGCAATAAAATAGAAAAGCAGTGAGAAAATGTATTCTTGCGCCTTATTCTACAAAAATTAGTTCGGAATTTATCTACTACATCATTACTTAGATGAAAACTCCTAGCGTTTCCGAATGGCAGAAATTGTGTTGATACTCGCGTCTAATAATGTTTACACCGATAATGGCGGACATTCTTCAAACTTGAATACTTGCCGCTCAGTTTTATTGGTGATTCGTTAGATAATACGTCTTAAAAAGCAGGCTTGAGTGGTAGACATTACAACTATCAGCGCTTGTTCGGGATGAGGACATAAAATATCTCCATCAACAATCGATAAATCAGTACAGACAGATAGAAGGAGGTGAGTCGTGATTCGACATGTTTCACAGTAAACAAAAATATCAAGTTTGAAGTCGCTTATGATAGCCAGTGAAGTGTTATGATGATGGTGAACTTAAAATGTGTTGAATGAGGCAACTGATGTATTAAAATCTATCAATAAACTTCTCGGATTGCACGGCATTCGACCCATAAGCTGTACATGTTTGATCATTGCGAGGTACTGTAATCAGTAATGCTCCTAGTACTAGCTGTATGTTTATCATTGTATTCCCATTATTGTATTTTCATCACGCATACATTTGACGCAGTGCCTTGTGATTGCATGTGCGAAAGGTATTCAAGGGGATGTTGGACTGAGAAGTATAACATTACCTTCGGGTAGGGCCATTGGTCCTGAAAAATAAAATATATTTCTGCAGGAAAAAATAAAATCGATTGCAACAATGTATATATGTTCTCTTCTAAAGATTTTGATTGGAATCAAGAAACTCTGTCGTGCCATCAAATGCGAAAGACAGCCAATATGAACGAATTAATTCATTCAGATTGTTTGGCATGCTGTTGTGTCCCCCAAACCAGGTACCCTAGGTTCTGGATACGTACTGATTGTCGGCTGTCTGTTATACAGTTAAATTTAATATATTTATCAATTGAACCACACATCATTTTATCACTTTTTCGGACTACAAAAATGTAACCCTGGTAAATACTAGCCGCAATATATATCGCTCGGTTATAGAGAACTTCTCTTTAGCTTGATCGGTTGAGCGTAAGACTAGTAAGCCAGAGGTCTCGGGTTCGATCCCTAGCGGAGGCAGTGATTTTATACTCTGTCACAAAAAAAAATATTTAAATGTATTTATTGAATTTTTGATGTGCATGCTTATTTGCTTACGTTGCAGCTACGCGCCTGGATATTTAATGTACACTGAAACAAACACTACATTCAGGGTTATAGACACTAACTTTTTTTGCTTGGTAGTCCACAGTACTAGTTGAATAGGTAATTTACTAGTCCTTCGTCAATGTAACTAGTCCAAAATTTCCTGATAAGGAAACATCGCAATCTACAGCATGAAACATCAAAAGCAATTGACTGTAGGGGACTTAAAATAACTACATGTACACAGGCGTCGCATGTACACTGCCATAGAAATATGGTTTTAGGAAAATTTTGACAATTTTCATGCAATATATCTTATTTTAAGCAGTTTTCTAAATTTTTAAAAAGGAACATATCTTTATTTTATAATAATATTTTTCACAAGTCCAAAGGACCAGTTAGGTTAGGTGTTTCATTAGTCCTTGCTTAAATCTACTAGTCCAGCACTAGCGGACTAGTGTTAGTGTCAACCCCTGTATTTACCAGAGGATGAGGCTAGAAACTTTACAAGAAGGTAGGTTAAAAACCACACAGAGTATCTTCTGTATGTGGTAGCGGAAAGTTTGAACAGATTTCCTGCTTTGGTTTTTGAAGCGCCAACTTTTAAAATAGTTTACTTTAGCAAATTCACTGCTTGTAAATGCTTAAAAAAGGGAGTCTCTCTCCAAAAAAGGGAGGTTGGCAAGTATGCATGCACTGTAATTTGGAACAATAATGATATAGATTTTTATTTTGCAACAGATAAAGAATCAAGATGCCACCATTGGAATGGGACAGGGTTATGGCGGCAACGCCAGAGAAAATCTCTGAGGATGATGTAGAGGAGTTCTATGAAAACTTTATAGGGGTAAGTTCTCATAAGGCAAAATTTAAATAGGAAACAAGCTGGGATTTAAGACAGAAAGTTTGTGGTCTTAAAAAAACATTAAAGTGTAAGTGGTGAGAGTTTCGTTATTTGTAAATGAAAAATTGACAAATGTAATATCACAATCAACCTTGAAAAAAGTTCCAAAGTACAGTACGACTGTGATACAAAGTTGATGTTTCATACAAATTAAGTGATTTGAAATAGAATCAAGCTAAGATATATAAAAGTTTGTGGTCTTTGAAACTCTCAAGTGATAAGACTAACAATTTAGGTTTTTGTAGATCTGGCAATGCCAAATGTAATAGTTTTTTTCAAAATATTCAAATCTTATTAAAATTAGTTTCAAAATACTGTACATGTACCACTGTGACGTATAAGTTATTTATGTTTTTATTTTATGCAAATTTAGTATAAACCATTTTTTTTTTACTTTAACTAGTTAGTCTATGATTGTCTATATACACAGGTATAAAACATCTCAAAATTGAGGAAAATCTCAAGCAATGTATTGTCTATGGGAAATCTGAGATTTGAGGAAATCTCAAGAGTTGAGATGTTTTATATAAGTGGGGCCAGCTCTGTAATGATGTAAATCTTTTCTTAAAATCTGCTTTTATCATTCCAGTATAATCCCTCGGATCAGAGTGATCCGGAGAAGCTACGAAAACTGTTTGAAGTCAGCAAAGTTGTGATGAAAACTAAACATGAATCAATTGAAGAAACCATTCAGATGTTTGAGAAAGAGACGGCTGAAGCTCAGAAGAAGGGTAAGACAAGACTTCAACAAAACAGTTGAAGCCTATCTGGTGCATTCATCATGAATTCTAAACAAGGAATTTCTTTTGTGAATGTCAAGAAATGATTTGATTTTTTTTTCACTTAATCAGCCAAAAAATATTTTTTTGTTTGTGAATGACGTAATTTGAAAATAAAAATTGTTCAGCAAACAAAAGATTTTTAGGGTATGAATAACATAATTTGTTAACAATTAATTTAAAAAATTCAGGAATTTTAGGAAACTTGCAGTGTAAATGAGAGTAGTTTTCTTTGTAAGATATTTCATTTTAAAATAAATCAATATTATAGATTGATAAAAAAAGTGATGAGGTTAAATTTAAAGAATTTCATCACTTTAGAAAACTGATGAATGTGAGATAATATAAAGTAAAACCTCATATACTGCTTACATTTGTCCAGTGAAATTTTTGGCATTATAAAGGGGTGTGGCATTAAATCAAAATATGTTATATAAATGAGGGCCATTATATCACTTGAGGTTTAACTCTATATAAACCAGGTGTATGAAGGTTTTTCTGTAAATAAAAATGCAGTAAAACCTTGTTATACTGCCAAAATTTGTTGAGAGAAATTTTGGCATTTTAAGATGGTTTGGCAATACAACGAGAGAGGTGTATAGAGGAAATATTAAGAAAAATTGAAATGAGGACTTTGAAATATAGATATATTGTCAGTAAGCTTAAGGGAGATGGCAAAAGAATGAGGGGCATTATATCGAGGTTTTATGGTTTGTAGAGAAATACAATGATTACTACAGATACTGTATATCAACACGCAGTGTATCGAGCAGTAAAACCTTGTCATAGTCATACTGCAGGCAAAATCTGTCTAGAAAAATTTGGCATTCTAAGGGGGTTTGGCAATACATAAAGGGAGATGTATAGAGGAATCATTAACAAAAAATGAAATGACTTTAAAATACATATATTGGCAGTAAGGGAGATGGCAAAAGAACGAGGGACATTATATCGAGGTTTTATGGTTTGTAGAGAAATACAATGATACTGTATATCAGCATGCAGTATATCGAGCAGTAAAACCTTGTTATACTGCCAAAATTTGTCTAGAGAAATTTGGCATTCTAAGGGGGTTTGGCAATACATAGAGGGAGATGTATAGAGGAATCATTCAAAAAAATGAAATGTAGACTTCGAAATATATATATTGGCTGTAAGCGTAAGGGGGATTTAAATATATATATTGGCAGTAAGGGAGATGGCAAAAGAATGATGGGCAGTATATCAAGGTTTTATGGTTTGTAGAGAAATACAAAGATTACTACAGATAACATACTTCTGACATGATACAAACATCAGTTGATGTACAATGTTTATTATTCTAAAATAAGCATTTAACATTCACCGGGACAGGTTTTAGTATATATATGTATATGGTTATTATTCGAATTGATAATTTAACTACATGTCATGTAAGATTAAATTTTACAATGAATTTGATTATCTGTTATAAACCATTTTGTACACTGTAAAGATGCTTTTTTTACAGAGGAATCACAAAATAAGGAAATAGAAAAACTGAAGAAAAAGATGGCAGAAGTAGAGGTAAAGGTGTATTTCACATAGTTAACCCTTTCACCCCTATGTAACTTTAATAGACTCTACCATGCATTGATATGGATGAGTCCATTATGGTCTACAGTGGTGAAAGGGTTAAATATCAAAGGAGATGGATATCAATTTTGTAAGGATGTATTTCACATAGTTAATATCAAAGAAGATGGAATATGTTTAACATTTCATTCAGGAATCAGTTTTATTCTTCAAACTGTGTTATGTTAAATATGATTATATGGCATGAATTTGGTGGAGGGATTGTTCGATCAAGGAAAAACTCCTGGACACAGTAAAAAAATACTCAAACAACATTGTCATTTAAATACTAAAAAAAACATTACTTTACTCAAAGAATGATTTATATCTGGAATAGTCTCCCACAAGATGTTATTTCATCTTGTGACGTATTTGACTTTGAGAAAAACGTAGACGAATTCTGGAAAGATCTTGAGTTGAAGTACGATCATACAGCGCCTTATATATAGGCTTATTTTATGTTTACCACAATGTATTTTAAACTACCGGTATATTGATGTGGATATAGAGGCAGCAATGCCTGCGTCCACTAATATCCTATCAAATCCTATTAAATGACAAAAAAATAATAATGAAATGTTAAAATATCATGTTGATTTTATTTGAAATAAAGTCAATTTTTATTTCTTCATATTTGACAAAAAAAATAATAACAGTGTACATCAATTTTTGATATCATCAGTTTTCGACCAATCAGTAAAGAGTATTTCAAAGCCACGATACGATAAATAATGATTTTTGAGATTGTTATATATAATGTAAAAACTAAAGTGTTTGTACACTGTCATAGACAAAATTAAACTTACTGTAGATATTTTGATGGTGTATTAAAAAAGAAAAATTTACTGGAAATATCTCATAAAAGTTATGTTTTCTTTTATATATATATATATATATATTTGTCAAAATCCATATAGTTTGTGTTTTCGGAAAGAGTCATGTTTGAATCGTGGATGTACACAGTTTCATGGTGTTTATTTTCCCTCAGAAATTCGGTCCGGAGACTGGTGGTGGTACGTCCCGAGGAGCTGGTGCCCTCCGGGACCAGGTGACCGATTTGGAGAGGCGGAAAGAGGAACTAGAACAGGATGTTAAAGATTTGCAGCGAGATCTGGCCAGTGAGAAACGGGCAGCAGAAAAGGTAGGCCCTACCGATGTATAAGTATTGTAAGTTTAAGATATACATAGCTGGATTTTGCCAGTGAGAAACGGGCAGCAGAAAAGGTAGGCCCTACCCATGTATAAGAATTGTATGTTAAAGATCTAGATAGCTAGATCTGGCCAGTGAGAAATGGGCAGCAGAAAAGGTAGGCCCTTCTGATGTATAAGTATTATTAGTTTAAGATATACATAGCTGGATCTTGCCAGTGACAAACGGGCAGCAGAAAAGGTAGGCCCTTCTGATGTATAAGTATTGTATGTTTAAGATATACATAGCTGGATCTTGCCAGTGAGTAACGGGCAGCAGAAAAGGTAGGCCCTACTGATGTATAAGTATTGTATGTTTAAGATATACATAGCTGGATCTTGCCAGTGAGTAACGGGCAGCAGAAAAGGGAGGCCCTACCGATGTATAAGTATAAGTTTAAGATATACATAGCTGGATCTTGCCAGCGAGTAACGGGCAACAGAAAAGGTGGGTCCTACTGATGTATAAATATTTCATGTTAGAGCTCAACAGAATGATCTGGCCAATGAAAAATGGCTGGTGGCAGAAAAGTTAGGCCCTACCAGTGTATAAAATTAATGTTTTAAGTTAAAAGTTTACAGAAAAATCTGGACATTAAGAAACAAATGGCTGAGATCTTGTGCCCTACAAATCTTTAAGTATCCATGTTGAGGTGCTTCAAATGAAAGCATCCGCTTTCCCTGTATCCATGCATAGAAACAGGATAGCCTCATATATTAAAACTATATATATTTTACTTAACAAACTTTTTATCCATTATAACAAGAAAATCATGTTTATAATAGTGATAAATGTAGAAATTGATTGGAGTAGTTATTTTGATATTTGTTTTTATTTGAGATATACATGATTAAAAAAAATTCATGTACATTTGTTTACAGTACAGCGAGAGAATCAGTGAGCTGGAAAAGATACAGAAGGACATGAGAGACGAGGTAAGGAATTTCAGTACCTCTAAATCCCACACTATAATTCCCTTCATGGATATAACTGGAAAACTGCTGATTGTGAAAAGTTTAATCGAGATCAGGGGGCTCATAGACTCCCACACATCTATGACAAAGTATTAAACAAAGTGTAGCTGAATTGAGTCATTTCGGTACATATATAACAACTAAATGTACATACGCTTACAGCGTAGCCAAATCAACATCGATTTGTGGACAGCTCGTACATATTTTACACCTTTGTGTAAATATGCTTCACTGGTCATTTGACTGATGAAGGTGACAGGGTACATACCATACTAGTCATCGAAACATCACATATAAACACTTAACGGTTGTACTTCATGAAATTTTCACAATTTATACCAACCAACCTGGAGAAAATGTTAAGAAATATGGAAAACTTCTGTAACACCTAAAGCAACTCTTCTAGATTATCCCCCTTGACTGTTATCCCTTGTGTGACTTCTAGATTACGTCCCTTCTGGACAAAATCTCTAGCGTGATAAATCTTCATACCCCCCCCTTAAGTCATTGCTAGATTTCTTCCTCTGTAATATATAAATACTTTGACTTGCTATTCATTAATAGATCATGTCTGTCATGTTCTGGATGTTGCTATATGATGTGACACAAATGAAAACATATATCAAGATTTGTGAGATTAAATTTTGCATTCAAATCCGTCTGAATTTGATAATCACCTTGACCTTTTGACCTTCAGAATGACCAGCTGCGTCAGGACATCAGTGATTACAAGATGCAGATGCAGTCGCAGAAAGACAACCTTGTGTCCAAGCGCGGAGATGAGATTGAGTTCCGTGACAAGCTGATGAAGAAGAACCACGAGATGGCGGAGGCCATGGAAGAGCTTCAGGTATACATTTGAGTTTCTTTTATTTCAACACTTTTGGTTCTGTTAAAAAAGCTGCCTTAATTTTGCAGGAATAGCAACATAAAATAAAAGAAATGTACAAGTCTCATACTGAGAATTCCAATTTCTAACTATTAGGCAAATTTAAAAAAAAAATATCACTACAATCAAAATAATTTTGCATTTGATTAGTTTAATTGATTTTCACTGCAGAAATCTTGAGTCAATTCATTGTTCCTTCACTTTATCTTTCCAAGGCTGAACAGACAGCAAAGCATGTTCTTAGGACTTCCTGTTCAACAGTTACATTTTTTCATATAAACAAAATGTTTGTTCATTCCAGAATCTGACCGATGCCAACGAGATGTATGCAAAGAAGATTGAGGAGTTGCAGACGAAGATGGAGGAAGCTATACTCGACATGGATCGTACTCGGGAGGATAATCTCAAACTCAGGGTAAGGATCGGGTTTTTTATTTGAAACTTTCAAACCAATCATTTACAGGAAGAAAGTAGGACAGGCGTTGAAAATGCCTGTGCTATTATTGAAATAACAGGTTATTGGTTTATTTTGTAGATCAATTTCCCTTAATTGAACTGATGACATTTTTTAAAAGCACCTTGAAATTGCTGTGATATCGCTATGGCGGGTACACATAGCGAACTATTATATGACATCATTATTTCTCCTTTAAATAAACAGTCTGAAGAATCTCCTTGATGAGATGAAAGTGCTAGCGACATGTTGTTGAGATATATATATATATACATATACAGCATGTAACATTATTGTTTTGATTTTATTGATGTAGTGATTTTGTTTGTACAGAACACCCTGCAGGAGATAGACAAGGATACGGACAAGGTCCGCAAGGAAAATGAAGTCCTCAAAGCTCAGGTACAGTATAAGTGTTCTTGTGTAAGGTGAACGATGGTTTCAATGAAAGTGAAAAAAAAATCGCATGTAAGGATGAACCAGATATAAATTTCAATTTAGGTTTTGGTCTTGCATAACGATTAATGAAATGTTCGTTGCAACATTGCATTTTTTTTTTAAAAAAAAAATTGTGTCAAGTAATGACAGACACAAGGGATTTTGAAAAGTGAAGAAATATACAATGTATCCAAATTTAATTACCGATTCAATCAGTCCTAATTAGGAAGAAATTGTAAACAGCACCTGTTTTAGAATATTATACACAGAGTTTATTCTGACTGTAGTACTTACAAAGTACTCTGCTGTAAGCTCAATATGGATGACCAAATTCTGACAGGAGCATGGACATACAATGTGTTATCTTAGTGGTTATTTGAATAAAATTAATCATTGATAAAAATGAGGTGAAAAGTAAACGCATGTATTCCCAATTAGTAGTTAGGAGTTATTACATGTGTTCACAACCTTTTTTTATTTTTTTTTATTAGCATGTGCATGAATGTGACCGCGAAGTTACATATAATTTATATTAAAAGAAATTCATGCTTGTACTATTACGATGTAATATTTAACTGGGATTACCTGTTCCACAGGTACAAGATCTTAACGAGCAAGTACAGTCAAAGACAGACGCTGATGACGCTATCATGGTGGCAGTGAACAACAAGATCGAGGAGTGGAAGGTTTGTCTTTATCAATGTTTACTCATTCACCCCTGAAACTTTATAATGAACTATTCCAACCTTTGAATTGGAAGAGTTCATATGATGAACTATTCCAACCTTTGAATTGGAAGAGTTCATATGTGTCTTTAGGGGTGAATGAGTTGAATTGATTTCCATATTTCTGATTTATGAATAAATAATTCGTAAATATTGTATTGAATACATTGCTGTCTTTATGGTATATGTAATATAGAGACGTTTTTTAAATAAAATCTTATTGCGAATGATACATATTGCTTCAGATTGGTTCAAATAAACCAAAATTTATTTTTAATTAGATATATCTGTCATAATTTTAAATATTTCTTCTGTGAAATGGAAATAAGTTATTACAACATATTTCATCATGTAAATTATATGTGTACAAAGTATGTTATATAACGAAAATTAATTCAATAAGTCTATTTATGGTATTTTGTTGATGAGCGAAAAGAAAACATAAACAAAAAATCAATATCTATAAAATGACAATAATGCATGTTATTGCTACTGTACCATCATTTAAATTAATTCAAACATTTTTTTCAACCAGGTCATTTTATCGGAGAAGGATGAAGCCATTGTTGAATTTCAAGAGCAGGCAATCCATCTGAGGGAACAGCTCATCGCGGCCAACATGGACGCTGACAAGGCTTCAGTGGCTGCACTCACTACTGTTATAAAGGAGAAAGACAAACAGATAGAGGATCTCACGGACAAGATCAAGGCTTACGTGGACGAGATGGAGGCTAACGCTGCAGTGGTCGAGGATCTGAGGACCGAACTCCACAAATGTAATTTTCCAAAAAATTTGTGACCTGATGAAACGAATAGAATGCAATTTTTAATTATATTAAGTTCTCAAACTCATTCGATAAATTCAATATGACATGGACACTCATGTAAGATTCTATTTATCACATAATATTAATAATTTAAAAAAAAAAAATCAAACACATCATGTGTTATCACCTGACTCTATATAGGTCAAAACCAAAGTACTCTGGTTATTAGTATAGTCATTCTGCACAGTGCAGAGTAAATCAATATTTTTTTTTATAATGAACAGTTTTAAATACAATGAAAATAATAATGACAAAGTAAACATTTCAAATTCATTTAAAATAGCAGTCAATTTATCTTGTGGTAAGGTAAATAAAAGGAGTACCTATAGTGGCGTAGGAATATTTTTCCACTGATTTGACCAATCGTAGCACCTTTAGGTTTTATTACACGTGTGTAATCAATACACATGGTATATTTTGCAGCTGGTGCCGGACCCGGTGACCGACAAC
Source organism: Mizuhopecten yessoensis (assembly GCF_002113885.1). Taxonomy (NCBI): domain Eukaryota; kingdom Metazoa; phylum Mollusca; class Bivalvia; order Pectinida; family Pectinidae; genus Mizuhopecten; species Mizuhopecten yessoensis. Next base: position 194,013 of record NW_018405334.1, on the reverse strand, counting down.
TACACAGAATCAGGGAACTACAGACAGACCTGGAGTATGAGCGGAAAAAATTAACAGAAGTAAACAACGATATCAAAGTGGTAAGGAGTGCTTAAATGCAGTGTTTGATTCTTACCTCCGATATCTGAACTCTAGAATTATAAAACAAAAATTAGATCCGTAGCCTCAACGAAATAAATCAGGTTTTATTTTGTAAGAGCTGTCATTATTTCATACACAGGAGAGAACCTTGAAAGTTGAGGTAAAATGGCACTTGGAGTATGTAAAAGTTACAAACAAGTTATGCGTTTGGAGGATTTGACTGAAAATACTTTTTGTTTTAATGGATTGCTTTTTTGTATTAATAGACAGTGCTACTTGTATTCAAGGAATTCAAACTGTTTAATCAGCTGCCATCAAATCATTGCAGTTCAGTTAAATGTAGATAACGTCGGTAAAACCTTGTTATACTGCCACCATTTGTCCACAGAAATTTTGGCATTATAAAGGGGTTTGGCAGGAAATTGGGGGAACTGTATAAAGGAATTTTTAGGAAGACAAGAAAATGGGACGTTGAATTATTTTGGCGGTAAAAGAGGTGGCAGATGAAACGAGAGGCATTATATCGAGGTTTTACTTTATTATATATGGAATAACATTATCATGAGAGAATAGACACCTGCTTTTCACTTGATTTTGTGTAAAATCATTTCAGGAAGTCAAAAACTTAATTGATTATTAATTTTATCAATACTGTGATTCTGATATCAACTGGTTGTAGAAATTTCAGTGTTTGCAAATGAGAGTGAAAATGTTTTTGAAATATGAAAACCACCTTTATAAAGTAGGTATTGTTTACAGCAGCTTATAAACTTGTGCCTTGTAGGCGGAAAGAGATGCTCGTGAAAAAGATAAAGAGCTGAGTGATGCTCTGGAACGGATGAGAAAGTATGAGGCTGTAAGTATACTTCAAATAACATGAGTAAAAAATACGATAACAATTCTCTAAAAGTAGAACAATCTTATTTTGTACATGTTTTACTTAAAATTGATCAGGTATTAAAAAAAAATTAAAAAAATCAAGAAAGTGATTTCAGTAATTTTTTATTAACAGAGAATATACAGCATTAATATCCTGTCATTTCATTTTAATGAATTTTAACTTTTTCGATTTTTTGGATGGGTCTTTATATATACAGCCTTTTAGATGTAGGCATTCCAGTATGCCCGACCTCACTTCTGTCTTTTGATAGCCATTCATCTAGCCATGTCAGCTTTTGGATGATTTAAAGATTTTCTAGAGAAAGAGGTGACAGATAGTTAAGTAGGTTTGACTGTAGCGTGCTGTATGATTGCATGTTTTCGGGTTGTAGGGGGAGTATGGATTGGCTGAAGCTGTTGCAGAGATCAAGGAAGGCAATAATCAGATCAAAGTTAGGGACAGGTAAAAACATACATCATGTTAGAATTAGCTGTAAATGATTCTGTATTTGTTTACAACATTACTGGGCTATATAGGAACAACTGTGTACCTGGAAGTTTTCGCCACATTTTAACTTTCGCCTTTTTCGCCCTCGGCAATGAGGGTGAATTTATCATAACAGCGATTATAAGTACACAGCATACCATATATAGCAATCAAACATGAAGGGCGAACTTAACACTCGGTGAACATTGATTTTGTCTGTGTTGGGCGAATATCTAACTGGGTGAATGTTTCGCAGTATACAGTATTACTTGGTATTATCTGTTGGCAAACATATTTTTTCTACAGAATAAAACATTGAAGACAATTAGTAACAGCAACACTTGACTTTTATATATTAAAATTAAAATTTCAGAAAATACAGTTTAATACAAAAAAAAAATATTATGTAAAAAATTGGAAAACATGGCAATTAGTTATGAAGGAACAGTTTTGAAAAAATTATTAGATTTTTTATTCATAATATTTTTTCGTTGCTAAAATATTTTTAATATTTTTTATTTAAAAGTTAAAATCTCAAACAGTCCTTGAAAAGTTAAGTAAAATAATATTATCAGGATCGGAAGTTGTATTTGGAATTGAAAAAGTCTTCAACAAGAACAGTCTGGTTTGGAATATGAACATTTAAAAAATGTACTGCGGTGGTTTCACAGACAAATTGAGGAGTTGACTCAGTACATCAACAAAGTTGAGATGAAGATAAACGATATGGAGGAGGAGAACGAGGATCTACGATACAGACTTGGCCTTGACCCTCGGGAGCCCCTCGACCTCACACAGTTCAGGAAAAACAAGGCGACCAGGAAAGAGGAGGAGAAAGCTCTCAACTTTATACTTCAGCGGGAGGTAAGTTGGTCGTGGGTTATCTGTTCCTGATTGTAACAATCTGTAGCGGATAAAGAGGTCTCAGGGGCTAAAACTATTCATTTTCACATTGCAGTCAACATTCAATCAATGCAAAGTTGATTTTTCAATACATTTTCCTTACAAAAAGGATTTTTTTGTCAAGCAGACATTACTTAGAAAGTGTCATGTTTATATATCATTGCCAGTTTTCATGTTTAAATGTCTTGTTAAAATATTGAAAATTTTAATTTACCAAAAAGTCAAGTGTGTATTTTAATTGAACTCATTTGAGATTCCAGAGAATTTTGGGTAGTTATAGATAGATGCAAAACTCGAATTTATCCATTCATAAGATAACATTTTTTAAAGAAATAATTTAAATCTGTAACCAAAAGCTGGATTGAAATAATTTTAGAACCGAGTAACTTTTTTTTCTTCAGATTAACCTCGAAAAAAAATCATGAAAGCACATCCACAATTCATAATATTAGGATGATTTATTGCTTTCTCTCACAATGTGACATGTACATGTTTATTTTCAGGTGGAAAAACTTGAAGATGAGAGGGTAGTTTTAAAGAAGAAGATCCGAAAGCTTGCTCAGCAAACAGGACAGAGGTATATTTCTCTACCAATCGTGTTTTATATACATCGCGGAAACAGATTCCGAGAAATAAGGGGATGAAAACGTTTCAACCAAATGAAATGCTACTTTGATTCATATTAAGAGATATCAAAAAAAATTATATATGTTGTATGTTGTACTGGGTTTTTTACAGCCTCATCACCTCAGCAAATCTGAAACTAATTTCCAAATTGTGACTATGGATAAATATCTGAATATATATACGAATATATTTTTGTGTCTGTCATAAGCCACCTTGCATCCATTTGCGTACAATTTTAACCTTTTTGAAAATATTCTAGAGTAAAGTCGTAGGTTAAGTTGTTCTGAAGCTTTGACCAACTTTGACCAAAATTGGACCTGATTTCTGGAAATATATTCTGTAACACAAAAGTTAACATAGATGGTCTAACATCATGCATGGTGAGATTATTTCACAATGGAATTATCAAAAAATTTAAGAGATCGGCTTGGAGTGATGAATCTTTTCGTCAGTTATAGGAGAAATATCATTTTCAATATAATAATTAATTTTAGCATATCACTGTTAGGTCATGAAAATTATATATAAGGTAACAAAGGCATGCTGAAAGTACTAGAAATACTGACATGAATTATTTTTTCTCAAACTTCCGTCTTCATATGACTTCAGGCTGTGTAAGAACATAAATCCCCCAATTAAACTAGCCAAGCTTCTCAAGCGTTACTACTTTATCAGCAGATGTTTAGAAATAATTTCGGTTATATCTTCATGCGTCACTTTGTCGCAATTTTCAATCACACAACAATAACCTTGATTTCAAGGATATTTATTTACATTTGTAACAAAGACAGGTGTTTTTTGTTGTTTTGGTTGTCGGGGAATGTTTTGGTATCTATTCATAAAATAAAACTTTCGGGATGGTCAACACTAGTTTTGTTACGCTGTTGCAGAGCCGTAGCTCTGGGTCTGACTGCAGAAGACATGATGGCTGTGGCCGACTTCCAGGAGGAGCTCAAAGCGACGCGCGTCAAACATGCCGAGGCTACATCCACAGGGGCGCAGATCAGACGGGAGGTTGAGAGCGAGGAGACGCAGTTGAGAGTTAGTTTCTCTACCCGTCATATATTTATACCGAAATGGCAAAATAATGACTACTTAATGTTAAATATTTAATTTTACAATCAATTAAATTCAGACTTTGAGTGTGAATCAAGGTTTAAAAACATATAAAGCAAAAAGTCATTTTAATATTAAAAAAAGGTAAAAAAAAAAAAAGGAAATGCCTGATTGATGTATTACATAAAAATGTAATAATTAACAAACTTATCATTTTGTAATATTAATAAATAAATACAAAAATGCCTGAATCATATCATTCTGGGATGACTCCATGTATATTACAAAGAAGGATTCATTAAATTACTACAGCATCGGGAGGCTGGCGACGAGTTCCGAGAGAACATGCGAGAAATGGACAAACTATACAGAGAGAATGCACAGTTCAAGGCCAAGGTCGAGCAGCTGGAAAACGACAACCGACAGCTGGAAGGCGGGCTCAAGGAAGTCCTGGAGAATCTTCAGAAGTACAAACCAGGTATGTTATCAAGAAATCGTGGCCATAACAAAGACAATGCAGTCAAACTATGCTGTAAACTTCACGAATATGGGCCTTCAGAGTTCTAAAAATTAAGATTTTGTAAACGTTCATATTTTAGTATAGTATGCTAATTTTACGGATTTTCACACCTTAAACACTATGCTAATTTGTAACTGTGCTATTAAATTGAAGTTTCTGTACAGTTTTCTATTTATTTTGAACACAATGCGAATTTATGATTTCACTAACTGAAGTTTCTGTATAGTTTCCATTGCATTTAACCCTTTCACCCCTAGGTAACCTGAGTAGACTGTACCGTACATTCATCTGGATGAGTCCATAAGGATCTAAAGTGCATTTATTTTGAATGCGCCATTTCATGAATACACTTATCTGTTAAAATTCAATAATATCCTAAAAGTGTCTTCTAAAAGAATTCCTCTTACAGTGTATCAAAAACAATAAATCTTCAGCATTATTGAATCAAAATTGAACACGAAAAACCTTAAATTGGTTCTTAAATGTGTTTTTATACTCTCCGCAACGAAGTTGAGGGGGGGGGGGTATACTGGATGTCTTGATGTCGTCCACAGTAACTTGTCCGGAAAATCCATCTTAACTAACATGTAGATTTTATTGAAACTTCACTTGAATTATCAGTATATTATGCAGTTGTGCACTGGCATTTTACTTTCAGATTTTAACACTTTTTAAGGGAGTTACAGCCCTTTATGCGAAATAACTTGTCCGGAAAACTCCATCTTAACTAACAGGCAGATGTTATTAAAACTCTGCTTGAAGGATAAGTGTTTTATGTAGTTGTGCACCTGTATTTTTGATTTTTGATTTCAACACCTCTTTATAGTTATGCCTATTCGTGCTAAATAAAAACTTGTNTGAACACAATGCGAATTTATGATTTCACTAACTGAAGTTTCTGTATTGTTTCCATTGCATTTAACCCTTTCACCCCTAGGTAACTTGAGTAGACTCTACCGTACATTCATCTGGATGAGTCCATAAGGATCTACAGTGGTGGAAGGGTTAAACACAATGCTAATTTATGATTTCGCTAATTGAAGTTTCTTTATACTTTATAGTTTGCCATTGCATTTATTGTGAATGCGCCATATCATTTATGCACTTATCTGTTAAAATTCAATAATACGCTAAAGGTGTCTTCTAAAATAATTCCCCTTACAGTGTATCAAAAACAATAAATCTGCAGCATTAATGAATCAAAATTGAACACCGAAACCCTTAAATGTTTTTTTGGAAAGGGAGTGCCTTTGATTGATAAGTTTATATATGTATTCCCTGATTTGGTTACAGATGAACACGGGACAGAGGATCAGCCAATGCAGTTCCCCACACTTGAGAGGATGCTGGCTGTAAGTCCTACAATTTTATGTTCTGATGTTCAGACCCACAAATTTATTTTTTCTCGTTGAAATACTGGATCAAGAAAATAAAATTCTGTACTTTAAATTTATCTAAATTTACTTTAACTGGTAATTATTTAGATGTTAAAATTGTAAAACAAGTTTGCGATAATACACTCCAAGGAACAAAGGATTCTTTTTTTGCTATAGAGTAAGTTGTTTTGGACATAATTCCTTACCACAGGAAGTTATAACAATAAATCGTACAATATTGTTCACATGAATTTGCAAAAAATGTTATCAAATTTAAAATAATATCTCCTTTTACTTGAATTTTTTCAGGTATTTTAATAATATGATTCTTTAAATTGCTATGTATATTTAAGAAAAGAGTCAAATTAAGAAAGCGATTCAGCAAACATTTAAGAGATTAGGTTTATCACATTAATAAAAATTCTTTTGTAAAAGTTTATTTTTGGTTTCAGGCCATTGAGGCGAAGAGCGTGATCGGCAAGTATGACACATCGCTGTACCTAAAGGCGCAGGTTGACAATCTCCAAGGGCGTAATGATGAGATTCGTGCAGAACTTCGCGAGACGAGACACGAAGCCAACAAAGCAAGAATGGAGGTGGAAAAGAGTTTGGAAAAGGTATACACAAAAAAAAAAATCCCCCCCCCCCTCCTCTAAAATTTTAAATTCATTAAGAGTATTCTTGATGACAAACATTTTACAATTCAATCCAGTATAGACAGAGATCTTAATTAGACAGAGACCGGTTTGGATAGTTGTTACTATTACAATGTGTCTCTTTGGTAAAGGCAAAATTAATACCAGGCTAATATGGCGTTTACCAGTGGGACCAGGTATAACAATATTTTTACAAAATGAAATGAAAAAAAAACATAAATGGTTTGTTGTTGTTATTGTGACAGATTGAACAGCTGGAGGCTGACCTGAAAGCGGCTAAAGAGTCTGGTGGAGGACCAGGTGTGTTCCAGAAAATACCTCTCCCCGATTCCATGGCCATCACAAGTTCCGAGGTCATTTCCAGCCTTAACGAGCATTTAGTCACAGTGCTACAGGTAAAAATTTGTTCCGGGTAACATATCATGTATCTCATTCCTAAAACATAGGTGGATTAATTAATGGTCACAATGTTAAATTGTTGTCAATATGGCTATTAAACCCTGCATTAGTACAAGGTTTGATGTAGGTGTTAAAAATGAAGATTTGTCTCCCTTGGACTGTCCACTTTAAGCTGTATGGAGCTTTTTTTCAAAGTTTTAAACTCTTGGGTAAATCTGTTGATAACTTCTGTTTTGTATTTGTATTATTTGTCTTGCATTAGAATATGGAAAATTTGAATAAAAATGTTTGGACGATGAAAAAAGAGAAGCAAGAAATACCGTCTGTCTTTTATGAAAAATATAAATAAAAATGTTTTAACGATGAAAAGGGAAAAAAGGGGAAACAAATATAATATTTTTAAGATAAGCAAGAAGTACAATCTGTCTCTCTCTGGGAATAAGATATAAATAGGTTTTTGCTGATGCTTCATCTCTCGGGTTCAAATAACTTTACCAAATACCTCACTCCAGGAATAGATTCTATTAATCATGAACCCCAATGTGATGTGTTGAAAATTATGACCTTGACATGATTACAAAAATTTGACCTTGACCTTGTTGTAGGAATTATCCCTGAAGGAGGCCTGCATGAACAAGATGGAGAACGCTTTGGATAACTACAAACGTAAATTTGCCGTCCTCCGTCACCAACAGGGCCTCATGTATGCTGACTACATCAAGGATAAAAAGGTTACTGTCATTAAGAAAAACTAGGGTGAAGTTGCACAATTTATTTTTCATTTGCATTTCGTTATTTGCAGCTTAGATATTTCTACACCATATCTTCCAATAAATCCCCTCTCCCAAATTATTTTTTTGAAAAAAAACAATGATGAAAAAGATTTCTTTCTATACTGCCAAAAAAAAATGAAATGCTAATGTTAATTTTTTTTTCTGAAATCTTATAAATTTTAAGACAGAATTTGTATAACATATTAGGGCAAGAACAAAGTCATCAAAAGCATTTGGCAAGAGGAATTTAAAAGGTACTGGCTTTGATGTGAAATATACAGGTCCAAAAGTTAAAATAATACAGGTACACTTCATGGTCTACGCCTTTATAACATTATGTAGTCTTAAAACAGAAATAAAGCTGTTTTACCTCTCCGTTGTGTATTTGATGCTGTGAATACAATATCATTAAATAGGGAATTTTGCACTTGACCATCGGACAGTTAGCCATAAGTTTCCACTTGCCCACAGGGCATAATCTACTGGCCCTGGGCGACCAAAAATAGGATTTTTCTTGCCTTGCATATGATTGTGGTAATTTTGTGAAGTATGTAAAGAGATTTCTGTAGATTGAGAAAGACATTGCAAATTTTATATCTGAACATTTGTTTGTCGCAGGATTGGGAGAAGGAGACGGAGACAATTCGACAGCAGATGAAGACGATGGATGCTTCACAAGAGGAGAACAAAGTCAGACTTCAGGAATTTGATGTACGTACCGACATACATGTAGAATCCGTTTTCTTGGATGGTTTAAAATCATCCGTTGTAAATTGGGTCATTGGTAGAACGACAAGATTTGCAGTAACCTTCTGAAGAGATGTTTTGTGTTCAAATCGAGTGCATAGAAGTAATATACCCTTAACAAATTGTAATTTTCACCTCATATGTAAATATTTGGTGGGAGTCTGATCCTTCAGTATGCCACACAATGGAGTCTGAGATTCTATTGTCATGGCAAGATTATTAGACTATTTCAGTCAAAACCAGAGGCTTTGCCAATGGTTTTTCCAAATTTGAATACCCTGAGGGTGGAATTTCCCTATCCTACACCCCTGGGCAATGAAGAATATTTTTCTCTAATTCCAACTACGAGAATAAGCTCAGTAACCATGAAAATGCCTTTGGACTGGCTACCATTTTGAAAATTTAAACTTTTCCCTTGAGCTTTTTTTGACGGAAATGAATCTGTCAGCGAGATTGAGCGTACCCCATATTTGCAAACATAGTTTTACAGAGAAAATAATCTCTCATCTTTCTAACTTGAATTATACGGTGAGAATATTGTTAAAGGTTTTATTTTCGTCACGTCGCCTTTTCTCATTGTGGCATCAGACTTTTCCAAATTGTAAATTCACGTCACTGTTGAGCAATTGTGACATCATGTCACGTGAAATGGGATGTAAGATAGAAATTTCTTACACCCCTGTCTTACCCTGGACAGTTCTATGAAATGAGAGAAAATTCTATAGTTTTATTGTGTATTGAAGTCAGATGATTTTGTAAACCACCCGAGATTCCGAAGTTACTGTTCAGTAAATTCTCTACGATGTGTGACAATATTTGTTTGCTTAACAGAGACTGATAGACACACTCTCAAAGGATGAACCAGAGGTGCGGCGACGTCTGTCTGAGATGACTCGAAGGATCACTGTGTTGCGGGTCAACGAGAAAGCATTGACCCGCAGGTACAACATCTCGGAGGAGGTCGAAGGTCAACTTAGAAAGGTAGGAATATTTGCCATCATATCATACAGTATTAAAGAATAAAGCGTTAACTCAAATGACAAATGATGATGTTATTCATACCTAGAAATTTTGATAAAATTTACCATATTTATAAGATAGAATATGTTATTTTGTATATAAAAGTTGTTTTTTTTTTTTTTTTACTTCTCTTTTACATACAATCAACCCGTTTTCAACGACCACCTTTTCGAAGTACAATAAGTTTTCACTTAATATAAATTCAGTTATTAACATGAAAATCATACTAAAATTTGCAGTTTTAAAAATGATCTCTTAACACAAATGGTCTTTTAACTCATTCACCCCTGAAATTTCATAATGGACTATTCAAACCTTTGAATTGGAAGAGTTCAAATGTGTCTTCAGGGGTGAATGAGTGAGTATTGGTGAACTCTTTAGCAGGTTTGACTTTACGTCGGTTGTAGTTTTAGAATAAATCTGCATAAGGCATTTTCTAATTTTCTCTTTTTTTTTGTCGTGAATATTGTTTTAATGACATTTTGTTTCTCGTTAGGAAATCAATCACTACAAGAATGAGATGGCTTCGATGGAAACCTCAGTGTCGGAGAGGCTGGGCTACCTCCAGAGGTTCAAGGTAATGGCAGTGCTGAACCTTCGCTCATAAATTCACAGATACAAAATCAGCATGAATTGCACATTTACTCGTGAGAAATTATAATTGAAAGACCATGGTACAGAAATTTCTTTAAACTTTTCCAGGAAAGCGTGTTAGAAGCATTACTTATTATTTGAAATTGAATACTATAAAACACGAAATGTTCGTGGGTACATTTCTTCGTGGTTTGAAGTCATTTAGATCGTTTCGTGGTACAAACTTTCATGGATATCCTATATTAACAAACAGTAGACACGTATATCATTCAAATTCGTTGTATTAATTTTCGTGGTTCAATAGCAACCACGAAAACCACGAATGTTTACACACAACTAACATTTCATGTTATGCAAAAGATGGCCCTAATATCTTTGCGATATACATTATGTACTACCAATATATTTATTGTGAATTCTTGCGTCTACCAGAATCGCCTATGTTTATCAACTCTAGATCTTCAGCTCTCCACTAATGATCCCCATATACCACTGCCAAAAATTGTAACTACCGTAAATTTGCGCGTATAGTGCACACTTTTTTAGGTAAATATTGTCATGTCAAAAAGGGGGTGCACACTATACGCAGGAACAAGTCATTCTTGGGTTATCGTTCTCGAGTTTCAGGTACGCCATATTGGATTACCTCCCTTCAAATAGTTTTGTTTGGGGTCGTCGGTCAAATATGTTAGATTGAAGATTAAAAAACAACAAAGAATGAAATAAGTTTTGAATCTTTTAATGTGTTTCATTATTTACTTAACAGTACCGCATCACGCTTACACAATAACTTACACAACATGCTTTCGACATTTTTTATTCCTGACGGTAACTGTAATGACAGCTAATGTTAGAGGCGCGAACTAATATAGGCAAAACCTGTAGTCCAATCCTTTTGATTTTTCAATAAAATTTATTGAAATAAATTAGCTGTGACAAGATATTTCTGATGGGAAAACAATATTTACAGAACTTTTAATAATGAAGATGACAGAAATGGCGAAATAAATATGTACTGAAATTACACTGGCACATACGTACGTGCAACAGTCATAAAATATAAAAGAAGTTACTCTATGAAACAGTGGGGATAGGGGTTCTTAAAGGACAGAGGTGTTTGCTTAACATAAATGGGAATCAACCGGATGGAACACTTTCTGTCTCTTTGATTAGTTGAAATTTTGAACTAAATTTAGAAGATGTTACTCTATGAAAAACAGTGGGATAGGGATTCTTAAAGGACAAATTATATAGCAATTTCTTACACCCCTTTCCCACCCTGGACAGCTCCATCTTACACACACGGAAATGAGAGAAGAATCAACCAGACGGAACACTTTCTGTCTCTTTCATTGATTAAGATTCAGAACTAACTCGGCTTTTTTAGGATTGACTATTGACTTTGTAATCCTTCATTACAAATGATCAATACAATTCAGTGAAGTACTATAATGGATGCTTAAAGTTTACGACACCCAGAATTAATTAAAATTGAATAGTTATCATATTTTATATTTGATCAATTGTTTTAATCCCCAGGATATGGCAACCTTTAAGGTTTCTGCGCTACAGAAGGCTTTGGAGGACTCTGTGCCTACCGAGGATCTTGAAATTACCAATAAAAAGTTCCTCAAGTTGACAGAGAAGTACCGAGATGGCTTGGAGAAGGAAAACAGCCTGGTGTCCAAGGCTGATGTCATCACGGGACTAGAGGTATGGGTCGTGTAGGGTCAAGGTCTCTAAGTTAATGTTATAACGGGACTAAAGGTATTGGTCGTTTGGGGTAATGATCACAAAGTTAATGTTATTACGGTACTAGAGGTATGGGTCGTGTAGGGTCAAGGTCACTAAGTTGATGTTATTATGGGACTAAAGGTATGGTTGTGTATGTTCAAGGTCAAAGGCTGATGTCATCATAGGACTAGAGGTATGGGTCGTGTAGGGTCAAGGTCACTAAGTTGATGTTATTACAGGACTAGAGGTATGGTTGTGTACAGTCAAGGTCAAAGGCTGATGTCATTACAGGACTAGATGTATGGGTTGTAAAGGGTCAAGGTCACTAAGTTAATGTTATTACAGGAATAAAGGTATGGTTGTGTAAGGTCAAGGTCAAAGGCTGATGTCATTACATGACTTAGAGGTAAAGGTTGTGTAGGGTCAAGGTCACAAAGTTGATATTATGGGACTTGAGATATGGGTCATGTGGGGTCAAGGTCAAAGGCTGATGTTGTTGCAGAACTAGTGACTCTGTTTGACTACTGTTCACAGCTCTTTTGGGGCACTTGGGAAAATTATCTTCCTTGCATATATGAGCCATTTTATCAAAGGCATACTCTGTAAAATATTTGCGGGTGGTCTTGTGGCACATTGGATACCGTACTCACCTTTCACCACGATGTCTGGGTTTGGTCCCTTGAAAAGGTATTTTGGTCACTTGTCTAACCTTCCCGGTTTCTCAGGGTACCAAGCTGGTTTCAGCCCAAATTAAGATCCCCTGCACCCTTCCAGCCAAGCCAACAAAAATGACTAATATCAGTTCATAAAACTTATTTTTGTAATTTCAGTAAAATGAATAAAGTGTGTATAAATCCTTAATGTATGTAATTTCACTGACTAATTTAAATGTGTAGTGAATCTTTTAAAACAAACATGTTCTATCTATACTCAGGAAGAGGTGACGCGCCTTACAGAGAATAATGACGTCCTCAAGAAAACACTTGAAATGGAGAAAGAAAAACTACATGCTCTAGAGGCTGCGATGGAGGACCTTCACAGAAGGGGTAAGTGGGGATAAGGACAGGACCGTTCCTCATAAGGGCCTCATGCCCCCCTATGTACATAGAGTTATGGCCCTATATGTACACAGAGTTATGGCCCTATATGTACAGAGTTATGGCCCTATATGTACATGGAGTTATGGCCCTATATGTACATAGAGTTATGTCCCTATATGTACACAGAGTTATGGCCCTATGTACATGGAGTTATGGCCCTATATGTACATAGAGATATGGCCCTATATGTACATAGAGTTATGGCTCTATGTACATAGAGTTATGGCCCTATATGAACACAGAGTTATGGCCCTATATGTACAGAGGTATGGCCCTATATGTACAGAGTTATGGCCCTATATGTACATGGAGTTATGGCCCTATATGTACACAGAGTTATGGCCCTATGTACATAGAGTTATGGCCCTATATGTACATAAAGTTATGTCCCTATGTACATAGAGTTATGGCCATATATGTACATAGAGTTATGGCCCTATGTACATAGAGTTATGGCCCTATATGTACATAGAGTTATGGCCCTATGTACATAGAGTTATGGCCCTATACGTACATAGAGTTATGGCCCTATGTACATAGAGTTATGGCCCTATGTACATAGAGTTATGGCCCTATATGTACATAGAGTTATGGCCCTATATGTACACAGAGTTATGGCCCTATGGCGGAATGGTCCTCGATGAAATAAGGTCTTTTGCCCTACTGCCATGATATATTGTGTACTTTTGATACCAGAGTTTGTGAGGAGATGTGGGAAGCATAGATTGCTTGCAATACTTTGCCCTGTTATAAATGGAGGAAAGGGAAAAGATAATGATAACTTGTAATAACCTAATCCATTGTTCAATTTTAATTGTCAATAAAATATGTCTAAAGAAAAGTAAAGGATCACCTTACATACGAAGTGGTAAGAGGGATGGAGCAGAGGTCTGCTGAACACTTCAAAGGATGAACCTTTTAACAGGAAGTTTGTAGGACCCTGCCCTTTATACAAACATGACCGTTAAAATATAATGTGAAATTCCATATTCCCACCTCCAGTTCAGGGCTGCAACGATACAGTGACCTGAAGAAGCAATACATATCACGATACTGTGGCCACAATACATATAGTAACAGTAGAAGGAAAGTGAAAAGATTTGTTGCAAATTTTTCATGACAATATTATTACTGGAAATAGACTTGGTCCAAAATGGGCATAACTTTGAAGTTTCACACATTTCACGACTTTTGACATGCTTGCCAGGCTGGAGCTGTCACTAGCCATATTGGAACAGATATCAGTAGACTAAATTCGAAAAAATGGTTTGTGTGTCGTGACTTCCCCAAAAATATTGTGTATCGTACTGTATTCAAAATACATTGCATTGTGATGTATCTTCACACGATATATCGTTGCAGCTCTACCCAAAACAAATTAAAATAGCTTCTTTGTTTATTATAAACCCCATTTTCTCTAGCTAGTAGAATACTTTTCCCATTAAGTTTTGGCTATGATGTTATTTGCTGATTTTGAAGGTATCACCGAAGGCACGGAAGTTCGCAGTGTTACCGACGGTGATGTCATCACCATATCTAAACGGATCACAACTTTGGAGATGAAGGAGCTAAACGAGAGACAGAGAGCGGAACATTCAGTCAGAATGTACGAACAACAGAAGAAAGTGCTACAGGGACTCGACGAACGCAACAAGGACTTGGAGAGCAAATTCTCAGAGGTGTTTTTTCATGTTCAGCAAAGTAGCTACCTGGGAAGGTTTTGATAAATGGCACCTTGTTGGTCGGAACTCTCATAATCAATTGTTTATTTTGGGTTTTACATCTTAGCAACAACTGAGGTCATATAAACGATGTGGTCAAAAGCTTAAGTTATACAACAATAGGTCAACAAGTAAGTTTTTTATTGCGATGCGGTTTGCAGCAACAAAGTGATTGTGGTCAATTTATGGAGAAATGTTCGCCGCAGTTATTTTATTTTATTTTTTCCGCCATCCCCAATGTGGTCAAATTTATCATAAACATTAATAAACAACATAATATACATAGTAATGAAATGTGAAAGGCGAAATTAGCATGGGCCAAATATGGATTATTCTGGTGAGGGGCGAAAATTTGACTGAACAAAAATTTCCTGGTTTACAGTATACATGTACATGTAATTGGAATCTGATTTCATACTTATTGTTGAAAGCAGGTGTGGTTTCAATAGCGTGCAATGTTAGTAATTATATTACAAATTACATTGCAAAAGTTGCTGAACTTGACAACGTAGGATATTTTGTATGGTTTTATTACAGTGTACGAGAAACCAAAATGTCTGTATGAATAAGGCCCCATACTTTTTTCGATAGAGGCAGTTGTAGCCACCATGTTTTACAGTATCTATATAACAATTTACATGGCAAAAGTTGCTAAACTTGACAACATATTTTGTATGGTTTTATTACACTGTACCAGAAACCAAAACCTCTGTAGGAATAATGTCCGTAGTACATTTGTCGATAGAGGCAGTTGTAGCCATTAATGTTTTGCAGTATCTATATAACAAATTACATTGCAAAAGTTGCTAAACTTGACAACATATTTTGTGTGACTAAAATCTCTGTAGGAATAATGTCCGTAGTACATTTGTCGATAGAGGCAGTCGTAGACAACAATGGTGGACACACTGGCTTTATTTCGCCAGAATAGAGTAAAAGCTAACATGTGTGTGGTTATCTGTGTCATATTTAACTAGTATGCTCCTTAGTTTTGAAATCGAAAGAAAATAATATGATTGGTTTTGCATTCTAGATCACGCAGTCGAATCTAGAACTCCAGAGAATCGAGCGAGACTTGCGAGACGAGTTATCAAGTAAGACCATCATATATCTCCTAGTTATTTATGCTCATTTAAAGATCGCTGTCCCACTGCACTGCAGTTTTTTTATATACACAGTAACCTCCCCTTAACTTCCGACTACCCCCGCTAAATTTTAATTGTCTCAGAGTATAATGTTGATAATATTTTGAAATAACCTGACCTCGTCTTCTCAAATGTTTCTTAGCTTATGGAAATACCATGGTTTAAATTTTGGCAAAGTTTGTTGGAAATTGGGAAAAATCCTTCAGGTTTTTCATGAAATAACTCCCAACAATGCTTTTGGTACGAAAAAACTTAAGTGAAGTAAATTCTTAAATTGTAGCAAATATGTGAAACATGGCTTAGAGGATTTTTGAGACCGTGCAGGATGTTAAAAAATCTTCTGGTTTTTTTCAGAGTCTGTGACTAAGGCTGTGAGTGATGCCGACAGGAAAAGGATTACTCAACTGGAGGAAGTTGAAGTCACCCTCCGCAACGAGATCTCAAAACTCAAGGTCAGTTACTAAGGTCAAGGTCAATTTGCAAACTTGAATCTTTTGTACAGGCAAAATTCAACTTCTAAAATCAAAGTCAGTACATATTTCGTTCAAGGTCTACCTCCATCATCAATATTGATGGATCAAGGTCAAGGTCAAGAAAAGGTCACACAAAGGTTAAAGTTAGATTTTTATAATGAGGTTATATGACTGTAATGTGACTGGTCAATTTTTACATCATCTGGTCAAATAAGGTGAATAAGTAATTTCAGAATTTATTTCTGTTTTCAGGAAGTCTGTGAGGTAGCCACATCACAAGTAAAAACGCTAGAAACGCTACAGCTGTCACGAGAGAAAGAAAACACATCTCTACGGCAACAGTTACTAGACTTCCAGATGCAGAGCGATGAAAAAACAATCATAGGTACGAACCTGTCAGTCATGTAATCAGAACTTGTCACAGTTCCTTGAAAAAAAGACCATACAATAAACCTGATGAACAGAGATCTCTCTGCAATAAAGCAGTGATTGTGAACTCCTAATAATGATAAGGTTTCACCAATTGATCCGTTTAGATTAAGAACAGATATTTGGGAACAAGAAAATATATCTGAATGTGTTTTTTGGTATTAGACTGTTCGTTATTTATCCCAGACAAGGGTTGTCACGACTGCTAACACAAAATTCCAGTTTTGGTAGGTCAGAGCAGTTGTACACTGGGGAAAAAAATTCCAATAAAAATCCCAAAGAAGTCATTGCTTACCATATCTACATGCTCGCAACATGTAAAAGGGGCATTAACCCTTTCACCCCTATGTAACTTTGATAAACTCTACCATGCATTGATCTGGATAAGTCCATTACTGTCTACAGTGGTGAAAGGGTTAAGTGTTTGCCTTTTCTGTCCGTTCATATGACATCTTGTTTGGACTTGGCATTTAGCTCCGTTACTCTAGTACTAGAAGCCAAACACTCATCAAAGTGCATAATGTAGTACTGCACCAATATATCAAATGTAGGTCACTGTGACCTTAATTTTCTTCTTCACTGACATTAAACTTTGTCTGAGACACTATTTGCATAGTTTTAAGTTAACATCATTTTCATCATAGTGGAGGCCGAGGCATATGCATGTCTTACAAACGTTTTCTTGTTTTACTGCTGTTTTACTTTTGTTAGTATTTTGACTTGTATTTGACTTTTAGGAAAGCTGCACCGCCACATCGTCCAGTTACAGGTCAGTGAAGGGACATCGGTTCGCAGGCTGGAGGAGTCGAAAAAACGTGTCACGAAACTGGAGGCACAAATCCTTCGCATGGACCAGAAACTCGACGACAAAAACCAGACAATGGTCCACAATAAGGCAGAGGCTCAAAACAAGGCGAAACACCTGAAACGTAATTTACAGGTAAATACAATTTAAGGTGTGGACAGGTAAATCCTGATTGATAGCACGTCAGGTGATTAAATGAACCCTTATATACATAACCAAATTCCTGATGGATCAGACTCATCTTTTACTTTAGAAATCAGCAGAATTCCTCTTTCTTTGTTTTTCACTCAAATTTAATTGAGTTGTTGCACAGAGAAGTTTAAGCTATTAATTTTACATGTTATTTTATCACATAACTGATCCTTTTTACTATGTCACATGGCCATGTCAAAAATATGGTATTACACACACGTGTAATAAAACTTAAAGATGTTGGGTCAAAACTGTGGGAACATATTCCTACGCCACTACAGGTACTATTTGTATTTACTATACCACATGATACATTTACTGTTATTTCAAATGAATTTGAAATGTTTATTTTGTCATCATCTTTTTCATCATATTTAAAACTGATCTTTTTTTTTTTAAATATCTGAAACTACTTTGCACTGTGAGGAACGACAATACTTTGATCGGAGTACTTTGGTTTTCACCTATATAGAGTCAGCTGATAATTGTGTTTGAAGGCCTTTTTTTCAAATTATGAATCTTATCAGATAAGAAAAAACTTACATTAGTGTCAAGTCAATATGACATGGACACTCATGTAAGATCATCTATTCATCATAAAGGGGTCATAATAAAAAAATAACATTTAAAAAATTTGCCACATGCCTCCATGTAAATTACTAAGCAACTATGACCTTAACATCAGCTTTACTGATAATTAAACTGTTTTCAAAGACATGATACGTTTATTTTTTCAATGTCCACACAGGAAATGCGCCTGCAGTACGCTGGAGCCATACCGCTGTCCAAGCAAGAGAAATTCACGATAAATATGAGAAAACTTCATCATGATAAAACTAACCTAGAACTGGAACTAAAACAGGTAAATTGTCAACATATAAGTACATTAATTAAGGTAATATTAAACTTGAGTTTAATCAAAATATAATCATTTATTAAAATTAAAATGTGATTTGTGTTTTCAATTAATTTAAAGTAGTTTTTATTAGCTCACCTGGCCCGAAGGGCCATGTGAGCTTATCCCATGGTGCAGCGTCCGTCGTCCGGCGTCCGGCGTCCGGCGTCCGTCAACTTTTTCCTTTAAAATGCTACTTGTCCTGAATGGCTCAGAGGATTTTGACCAAATTTGGTCAGGAGCATCATTGGCCAAAGGGTTCTCAGTTTTGTATAAACGGAGGGTATAACCCCCCTGGGGGCAGAGGGGCGGGGCCAAATAGGGGGAAAATAGGTAAATCTTTAAAAATCTTCTTCTTCTCAACCAATAGAAGAATTTTGACCAAATTTGTCCTAGAGCATCTTTGGACAAAGGAGACTCAAGTTTGTATAAACGGAGGGTGTGGCCTCTTTGGGGGCAGAGGGGCGGGGCCAAATAGGGGAAGTAGAGGATTTTTTCTCTCCTACTATACAAGTGAAGGGATTTAAACCAAATGCAGTCTGAAGCTTGGTCAGGAGCATCATTGGCCAAAGGGTTCTCAGTTTTGTATAAACGGACGGTATAGCCCCCCCTCGGGGCAGAGGGGCGGGGCTAAATAAGGGGAAAAAAGGTAAATCTTTAAAAATGTTCTTCTTCTCAACCAATTGAAGGATTTTGACCAAATTTGTCCTAGAGCATCTTTGGACAAAGAAGACTCAAGTTTGTATAAACGGAGGGTGTGGCCCCTCTGGGGGCGGAGGGGCGGGGCCCAATAGGGGAAATAGAGGATTTTTTTTCTCCTGCTATACAAGTGAAGGGATTTTAACCAAATGCAGTCTGAAGCATGATTAGGGACAAAAGAATCAATTTTGTATAAACTGAGGTGTGTGGGCCTCCTTCTAAGGGCAGATGGGTGGGGCCCATTAGGGGAAATAGAGGAAAACATCAAATATCCTTCTCCTTTTGTACCGATGAAGGGATTTTGACCAAATTTGGTCTGGAGCATCATTGGCCAAAGGGTTCTCAGTTTTGTATGAACGGAGGGTATGGTCCCCCTGGGGGCAGAGGGACGGGGCCAAATAGGGGAAAATAGGTAAATCTTTAAAAATCTTCTCCTCAACCAATTGAAGGATTTTGACCAAATTTGTCCTAGAGCATCTTTGGACAAAGGAGACTCAAGTTTGTATAAACGGAGGGTGTGGGCCTTCTGGCGGCATAGGAGCGGGGCCCAATAGGGGAAATAGAGGATTTTTTTTCTCCTACTATACAAGTGAAGGGATTTAAACCAAATGCAGTCTGAAGCATGCTTAGGGAGAAAAGAATCAATTTTGTTTAAACTGAGGTGTGTGGATTCCCCTTCTTTGGGGCAGATTAGTGGGGCCCATTAGGGGAAATAGAGGAAAACATTAAAGATCCTTCTCCTTCTGTACCGTTGAAGGGATTTTAACCTAACCAAACTTGTTTTAGAGAATCTAAATCTCTGGGCAAAGGGAATTGAATATTTATAAATGGAAGATGCAACTTTGTTACGTGTACTCCTTTGATAAACCTGAATGGTACTCAGCAGGTTTTAAATTGAAAAATAAAATACCAGGTGAGCTATTAAGGCCCCTGGGCCTCTTGTTTTAATTAGTTTTAGGAATCTAAGGAACATAACTCATACCATTTTGTAATTTTATTGTCTCCCTTTAACCAAAACAAATATTGTAATTAATTTTGAACTTTAGGTGTGTACGGTTTCCATTTTTTTTTTTAAATCAGGGCCACCTTATTATTGAAAATATTGAAAATGCCGGTCTCGTGACCGAAGGGTTGCGGGTCCGAGTCACGCCACGGCACTGTGTTGTATCTTTGAGTAAGATACTTTACTCCACTTGTTCCAGTCTACTCAGCTGTAAATGAGTCCGTGGTTGGGTAGTGCTAGAATTGTTGAATGCTAGCTGTGAGCACCAAAATGGCAGCACCGGTTGTATGCTCCCCAGGGAGTTGAGAAAGATATTGGCTGGTTGCAAAGGCCCTATAACAATGGATAATAATTTGTGAACCGCTTTGAGACGACCTATACTAGGTTGTGATAAAGCGGTATATAAGAACCTCAAATTATTATTATAATTATTTATTATGCTCAGGCACGAGAGAAGAGAGATACAGTGGAGAATAAACTCTCGGCCATGGAGCTTCAGCACAAGAGTCTGCAGGACTTGATCGCCACCCTCAAGGACGGTCGCGGCGCGGCCAAGGTCGTTGAGTGGCACAGCAAGATGGATGCCGTCAGGCTGGAGGAACTCAAACAGAAACGACTGAACGTCAAACTACAACAACAGGTACGCGTAGAGACATTTTGTTCCTGATGTGAAATAAGGACCAATAGTCATACTTTATTACTGAATGTTTCTGAACCCCTGGCAAGTCAGTCAATAAGAACTCTTTTAAGAATCCCGGTACGTAAAACCTTTAACATACTATGAATTTGAAGCCTTTTCTTCAGCATGACTGTAGCTTTGATAAGTCATTTCTGAAAGGAAAACCATACTTCGTGGAACTTTCATAAAATAAAAATAAATATCCTAAAATATAAAAATGAAATTGGGCCAGACTTGCAATTGAACCCTGGACATCTGAATCACCACTAAGGTCACTCTAACCAGCTGAGCTGCTTTGTTAACAGTAATACCCTGGCCAAGTGAAGTTATAGATATGTCTGGGGAGGTTTCTGTTTGTACAAAATACTACAGTGGAACTCTCTAGTGTTTTGTGGCACTGGGACAGGTATCCTTAATTACTCAACAACATAATGTGTGGATCTTTCTCCGTAGTCTGTACTGATATT
Organism: Mizuhopecten yessoensis; assembly: GCF_002113885.1. Taxonomy (NCBI): domain Eukaryota; kingdom Metazoa; phylum Mollusca; class Bivalvia; order Pectinida; family Pectinidae; genus Mizuhopecten; species Mizuhopecten yessoensis. The sequence goes on along the minus strand of NW_018405334.1, from coordinate 172,553 downwards.
TCCCTGATTCACCCCTGAAATTTCATAATGAACTATTCCAACCTTTGATTTGGACGAGCTCAAATGTTTCTTAAGGGGTGAATGAGTTATTAGACAGGTTAAAGCACCAGGATTCAATATCTGATGCAGTAAAAGTCCATTTATATACTATTTCTGTGGTTTTACACTTGAACTTGATTAAAAGTGTTTTTTATTGTTTGTTTGATCAGATCCACTACCTAGAAGGAATGGTACGCACCAGTGAGGCCACGACCTCCGACCTGGAAGGGGAAATTGTGAGGCAGACTCAGGTATGTATGCTGACCACAACTTCTTCTTCCAATAATCTGCATACCACCTCTGATGTATTGTTGGAGCTGATTTATCCATACCACACTATGAAAACTAGCTCTTGTCAGTCAAACTATCAAATCTACACTGCTAAGCATGTAGGCTGTCATCAACACAAAATTGTTCTCTTTACGCTAAAACCTGAATTTTGTCCATTGGTAAGCCATATCTGCACTGTCAGATACATACACTGACCTCAAGAACTTAAACCTGAGTTTTGTCATTCAGCCGGTCCATTCAACTTCGTGAGGTTCATATTCTAAACCTTAATACACAGCTTAAGTCCTTATACCAAAACCTGGCTCTTCTCAATCAACCTGTTAAATCTATACTGTCTGACCTGACACAGCTGATGTCCTCAAAGCCAGTCAGTCAGATTTATGATGACCTAAACCCACCGACGACACCATTTGGTCTGACACTGAGCTGAAACAGCTGATATCCTCAAACTACAGTGTCATTAACATACATTCACCTCACACAGCTGATGTCCTCAAAGTCAGTCAGTCAGATTTATGATGACCTAAACCCACCGCCGACACCATTTGGTATATACACTGAACTCAGACAGCTATTATTCTAAAACAACAGCATCATTTACATACATTCTCCTAACACTGTCTTCCCCCTAAAACCTGGCTTTTGTCAGTCAGCCACTTAAATTTACATAACAATATAATGCCACAATTAAAGTTGTGTAACAACAATCAAAGGTGTGTAACCAATTCTCATGCATTTGATTATGACTTTTCTGCAATTTGATTGGATGTTACACAGTGAAAAAATGACAAGTATTCCATGACTTTAGAGTTGACTAACATATAGCAATTTCATCAGAATATAGAATCTTAGGTGAAAATAACCTATGGTAGCAGTGTACAGTAGAAATGGCCCGACTCTGATAAACAAGGCACATGTCGAGGAAATGTAAACACAGCGGATTTACCCTACACAACACATGTATACATGTATATATATTTGTAAACTGCATTACATTTACAATACATTTAAAGTACTGAGAGGTGTATAAAACCTCTTTTTTCTATGTATGTCACTTGTGTGAAAACCATGGTTACCACATCAAAAATTACCAAAAATGCCAAAAATTGCTATTTTTAACCCAAAATTTGACCCCCGCACCTAGTAATTTTTTCCTAAACTCTGTCTGAAATTAAAGATTACCTACCTGGTTGCAGAATTATCTGGGTCCCAGTAAAGTTGTAAAACTTGATTTTTTGCAATTTTGCGTCGTGTGCTGTTGTCAAAATTTTACCTCCTGTAAAGCTAGCTTTTCATGTGTACGCACCCTTTCGGATTATGGCCAAAATGTTATTCTCAAACCAAAGAAATCTTCTTTCTTTTTTACAAATGTGAAGCTCACATAGCCCACTTCATCATGCTTATACCAATTTTAGTACAGTTTTATTTTTATATTTTTTTACATATCATTATACAGGGGTTAGCCATTTAACAAAAATATCACCCATGGTCACAACCCTCTACTGTATACTGCTACCTCTGATCAAAATATATTTTTACCACTTGCACTTTCATGAAATCAATGTATCAGTCATTCGTTATTAATGTATTCCATATACAACACCTGTAACACACCTATTATGGTGCATTTTACAGAATTCCTATTGTTTCAGCACTGTACGCGGGAAAGCTTTCACCCTGTCAACTTTCGCCTTTCTCCTGTAAAATACATATTCATCCATTGTTAATCCTTCACTCTCCATGTACATTGTAGTTACCATTTGCTTTCATGATAAACACTCCCCCAATACAGGGGACAAAAAGCCTAACTAAAAATGTCACAAAAAACTCTTTGTACACAGTCTATAGAAACAAAAAATCAAACAAAACAAACAAAAAATGGGGAAAAAAAGAAAATACCAGGGGTTAGCCCTGGACCTGTTCATCCAAACAACTTATCCACTATCAAAGAATTCTAGGTCCTTTTATTGCAAGAATTTAGGAGTATACCTGCAAAAAAACAAAACATTTTCTCTTACTTTTGTCAAATCTTCACCAACACTTCTTGACTTTTGTCCATTGTTTTCAGTCTGATTTCATGACAATTTCATGCCCATTGTCTTAATTATGACATCGTAATAGGTGTTGTTACCAGACAATTTCATGCCCATTGTCTTAATTATGACATCTTAATAGGTGTTGTTACAAGACAATTTCATGCCTATTGTCTTAATTATGACATCGTAATAGGTGTTGTTACAGAACAATTTCATGCCCATTGTCTTAATTATGACATCTTAATAGGTGTTGTTACAAGACAATTTCCTGCCCATTGTCTTAATTATGACATCGTAATAGGTGTTGTTACAGAACAATTTCATGCCCATTGTCTTAATTATGACATCGTAATAGGTGTTGTTACAGGAGGTAAAATGTAAAAATAGAACATGGGTGTATCCAAGGTAATATGGTAGTCATGTGATACGATGTTGATATTTATCTACATTGTCAGTGTGCGAAAGTGGCAATAGAATTATAGCTGAAGTCTATGTGAACACCCAAACTGTCTGACACAAGTGTTAAATGCTGTTATCATAGATTCCGTAATCCATCTGCATTAAAAGTCTTCATATTGTCTGAAATATTAATCAGTTATAAGATTATAGAAAATAATGTTCTGCAAAAAACATGTATTTGTCTAAATGGAAACGGAAAGAGACTGAGAGGATTGAAAGTCTACAAATTTCAAAACAAATCAAAATTTTATATTTGATTCAGTTTTATGAAAAAATGGTTTGATCTATGTGATTCTAGTCAGATCTATATATGCTAATCTGAAATTTGCATGAGCATATTACCTATAGGACCTCATGAATGACTGTCACAAACTTTGATGTTCTTTGTGATACAGTCCAGTAATAGAATTAGAAGAGAAATCCAAACTTCAATACATTTTATAGAGAAAAGGAAAGAACTGCAGAAAATGCAAGAAAAAAAGAAAATCTATCATTCAATTCTCAACAAATATAACCATTCAGTTACGCACCTCTAATTCAATGAATACATAAATAAAAGGTATATTCAATTTCACAAAATTCCATTCTGGATGTCACATTCAATGTAAACTGAACATAGCCTATGAACAACACATTTTATGAGGTATATATATAACCATATCGATGGAAAAACCAGTCCAGGATGAAGACATAATTTTGAAAGTAAAGAAAACATTTGTGTTCTATTAGAGGTTTGCATCTTACTGATGCATTTACATTTCAGCAAACAAATTTTAAAAAGATGAAAAAAAAGATTTAAAAAAATTCAACATGTCATCAAAATCATCTGCCTTGTAGAAAAGATGAAAAAGTATTGGTTTCATACTTGTAAAACATGATTGATCAAAGAGAAACAAAAATCATGTTTCCCTTCTCCAAGGGCCAGAAGTACTATAGAATTATAAATTAAAAGAAATAAGCATCACACGAAATATAAGTAATCTACATAATTTGAATAATATCTAATTGTTCCTTAGGCAAAATGTGGTGTGTACACAGATACATTGGATGTTTGATTAATTAAACTGCAAAAGAATGTTTCTTTTTCCACAATAAAAAGTTGAACTAAGACTGTTTAAACAACATAGGGCCATACTACATACATTCTTTTTGTTTTTTTTGCATTAATGATTTTGAAAATTGAAGTAAAATTGAATCATTAAATAAGACGTAGAAGTCATTAAGCCACCATCACAATCCAAAATTTGCTTGAAATATACAGGAACTTGAGCAAGTCTATTTAATTAAATTTACTTCCTAAATGTGTGTTAATCTTCATATTATATGTAATCTAATTTGAGCTACAAATCATTTTGTACTGTATAATTATGTTAAAAGTTTCTACATTTTATAATACTTGAAGTTCAATGTCACTATTTTGTAAATACAATTTAGCACATAAAGAGACATAAAATTAAATCCACATGGATCCAATATAATAAGGGCATAACAAATGAAATGCAGTTAAATTTGTATGAAGTATGAAAAATCATTAAAGTAAAGGTTTATATTTTTGTTTACAAAATGTGTATAAACTTTATTTAACACTGTAACATTTTGTGTAAAGGTAGGAAATATTTAAGACTAGTTACATTGCTACATTACATCAAGCTTAGAATGCAAAAAACATATTGTTAATTACATAACCAGATCATTAAAATTACACATTTATAAACTGTGAAGTTGATTGTGTAAATATAAGTAACATTATTATTGACAGAATTGTATAGATACAATGTACATTATATTTAGCAAGGAGAATCCAACAGTCCCAAATTAATTATTATTTATCTTTAATTAAACTAAAACAATGGAATAACTCTGTTAAAATGAAGAAGTTGTCGAATTGAAAATAAATATATCTGGATTAAAAAAAAAACAAAAAAACTTCGTGCCCCCAGTGAGAGTCGAACTCACGACCCCTGGTTTACGAGACCAGTGCTCTAACCACTGAGCTATAGGGGCATTGCATACCAGCGAAGGTTATGAAATAGACTAAATTGGTTGGACGACGCTCCTGACAGTTGGCGGGACGCCGATTCATTTTGTTTAGACTTGTTATAACGTGTTCTTTTAATATTATTGATAATATTTACGGTGTCTTCAGTTCAGTTATGCATAACTGAAATTCAAGATTCCATAAATAGATATAATTTCACATTCAGTTTATCAGACACGAGCCTCAAAGATCACTCAACACCGATCGATGTTTTTGTTGTCATGTAATTTCTTACGGGGGCCGTCTCGAAAGCAAATTTTCGATAGAAACATATTTCAGATAAATACCAAAATTGAACATCCTTTACACAGATTCATGAAGAGATTGAATGCTGATTATCACTTATAAGGCTACATAGTACAATAGGTAGGTGTAGGTATGCTATCTGCTTAATTTTGACCTCTGCACTTTTAATTTTTTAAATTCTGTGTTGACCAGCACAGACGTCTGTAGTAGACTTGCTCAAGTCAGAAAATGAAATAAATATATTGTGGTTTAATGAATCGATGCTTCCAGCATTTCATGTTAGTTTATTAAATAGTTCAAAATATCGTTTTGTACTACTGAAATTGGTGGGGGTTTTTTGCAGCTGTAATAGTGTTGGCAAATATAATTATATCAAATATTATTCATTTTCTCATTATTTGTCATAATAAGGCCCACATCGATATTATAAATCATTTTGGACATCCAGAATGGACTTTTTTTACTGAATTTACCAAAGTCATTTGTAATGTCATTAAAACATTATAATATATCATGAATTTTTTTTTTTAATTTCCATTGATCTCGCAATATTGTCATCTTTTTATGAGAGATATTATGAAATCAGAAAATTCTGATGACATCAGAAAAGTGTGTAGCATTTTGTAGATGACTTCGGAAAAGGTAAAAGAAAAAATATGTCGAAATGCATGAAGTTTGAAATGAAAAATATGGATTGGGAAGTACTAGTGGCTTAACTGTGACTGTTCTTGTAACACAATTGTAACCGTGTGTATCGCTGTATATCATAGAACAGTCAAGGGCAAGAAAAGAGTTTTAAGAAATACCTTTGTCTGACTCTCCCATTAGACAGAGATCATATGCGCACTTTCGGTCAGGGAAATATTCTCTGTCTTACTCAAGGGTAATGATGGGGGTCGATTCCCCTGTCATAAATAACAATTGCATGATGTTAAAGTCGACAATGCAATGACTTCACGTTGACAATAGCAGAGCGCAGAAGATAAGTCTGATTTGCAGGAAATTATGAAATCAAGGTATGCATTTAATGAAATTATCACTTGTATTTCATGTGGGGGAAAAAATAATCATTCCCCACTTCAGGAGTAATACAGAAAATCTAAACCCTCGGGGTACGATTCTGAAAAGTCAAAGCCTCAGGCTAGACATTAAAGAATCTTTTAATTACCCCTTTGGTTGAGATTTTTCTGTCTTAGGTGAGGATTATTAAGTCAATCTTGCACGCCAAAATATGTGTGTTATATCACAATTGGGCAACAGTGATGTGACATCACAAATCGGGAACTTTTTGATGCTTCAATGCAGAATTCGCAACACTCTTTTTGTGGTTTCTGAGCTAATTCTGGTGATTGGAATGAGAAAAATATGTAATCTTTCATGCACAGGAGTGTAGAATAATGAAATTCTATCCTCAGGATTTTCAAATTGGCACAAAAACCTCATGAAACCTTGGGTTTCACTCAATTTGTTGAATATGCTTGGGTGCAATTTTCCTATCCTTAACCCCTGCATGGGTATGAAAGAGTTATAATTCACATGAACAGTAACTTAACCTCATAACTCTTTGCAGGAATATGAAGAGAAACAGCTTCGATGGGAACAGCGTGAAGTAGAACTAGAGAGAACCATAGCCAGGCTAGAAGACCAGGTATCTCAGATAGCAGGGGCAGCTTCTAAGGTAAGCAAACCTATAGTTACTAGTGGAGTAATTAAATCATTCACCCCTGAAGACACATTTGAACTCTTCCAATTCAAAGGTTGGAATAGTTGATTATGAAATTTAAGGGATGGATGAGTTAAATCATGGTTTATATAGACAGTGAAAATTGCTGAAAATGAGATGAGTGCTTGAAAAGTAGTAAAGAAAGTGTGCACCCGGAAATGTGCTGAAATTTGCTCAATGTTCGTTGAAAATGTCTTGCATATAAAAATTCTCTATATATATCCAAAATTAAAAAAATCACAAGAATGAATTCAGTATTTTTTTTATTTATTTTTGTATAGTTTTCCTGTCACATGGACTAAAATATATATAAGCATGTGGTTTTTCATGAAGAACTGTTTCTAAGTTTTGTATTGCAATTTTATCATGAGAAGTTAATTGAATTCAAAATTTGTTATGATTTGTAGTTATGTTGTGCTATATTATGGTATTCATATCTTTAAAAATGAATATTTTTATTTATTTATTTTTTCGTAGAAAATCTATGACCTTGAAAATTGCTTTAAATGTGTTTGAAAATCGCTTGAATTGTTATGAAGCTCAGTAAAATAGCTCTAAGATTTGGTGGGTGTTTACCAAGGTCATCTATTCATCCTTAAATGACCTTAGCTGTTGATAGAACATTAAACTCTATAAAACCGTCATTATTGTTTGGTTAAATGAATGTGTTGCCTGTTGATGTTTACAATCTACATGCTTTAGGTTGCAACAATTACTGATTTATAGTTGATGCGTATTTTGATGTTTAAATTAAACTGCCGAGTATGTAATGAATATCCTCTTTCCTTTGTTTTGACAGTTTGAGGAGGCAGTCGGCACATTGCCAGATGCCAAACTACCTGTCGCAAACCAACTGGAGGAGGCCATATCAACCATTCGGGGAAATGTCAAGATCATTCTGGACACACAGGCTGAAAATAAGGCTCTCAAAAAGGTCAGAGGTCACATCTTGAAAAATAGATTTATATGTATTTCTTCACCGCTGTATCTATAGAAAAAAATTCCTCAGTTACATTAATATTTTGTCTTTTTTAAAATTACGGTCTATGCTACATTATGATTTGTGCCAGAGTTGTCTCCCTTTAACAAGTTTAATTGATAAAATTGAATGATTAAGAATTACATATCAGTGTTCAATGCCTTCATTCATGTTTACCTTTCAAATGTGCCTTTAATATATATTTTCCAAATCAAAAGTTGCATTCTTAAAAGATGTTCGACAAGTTTCCTAAGGAGCTCTATTGGAAAGGAGGTATACCTGTATATTATAATAAGATAGCATACCCCCTTAACAATGACACGGGGGGAAAAAATGTTTTGATGAAAAACAAATGAACTAGTTGTAATATATTCTGTTATAAAAATTAGATACAATGAGAAATTTGGACTTTAAGAATAACAGTTCATTCTACATGCCATCTTTTTGAAATTTCCATGGTGGAGATTCTGCTTGTTCAAAATTAAAACATAACTAAAATGTGTGTATATACCACCTAGAGACAAATTAGAATCTTTAAATGACATATTTTAAGTTGTCCTTTCAGATGAAATAATTAGATTGTAGAATATAGGAATAGTTTCGCAAATTCATTGGTTGAAGATACTAAATGTTAGGGTCCAAACTCGGGAGTCTCCCTCTTAAATAGGTAGTGTTGGCAAGTACGATTACTTCATACTGTTATGATAGGTCTGACTTCAACAGCAAACTTAGCTTGAAAGTTTTTACAAATATTGTATTTTTAATCCAATTCACCTTCAGGAAAATGTTTTGACTTTTAGGAGAGTGAATTATAATCTTATTTTACCTGTGTAATCTTCAGAGAAACTCTGAACTTGAGAAACAGCTACACGAGTCTGACAAGACGATCCTGGCCCGGGACAGACTGGTGGCTGACCTCCGTCTCCGCTTGCCAGCCTCCGCAGACAGGGACGAGATGATTCTCAAAACCACATCAAAGATTACAGAGTCTATGGCAAAGCCTCAGAAAGACAAAGAGTACGAGAGTGAACACTCCATTAGAATTGCACAGGCAACAGTCTCAAGTCTCCAGGTAAATAACAGAATAAAACGTAAACTAGAACATTCCATCAGCATTTCACAGTCCACGATCTCAAGTCTCCAGGTAAATAACAGAATATAAGGCAACAGTCTCAAGTCTCCAGGTAAATAACAGAATATAAGGCAACAGTCTCAAGTCTCCAGGTAAATAACAGAATAAAACGTAAACTAGAACATTCCATCAGCATTTCCCAGTCCACGATCTCAAGTCTCCAGGTAAATAACAGAATATAAGGCAACAGTCTCAAGTCTCCAGGTAAATAACAGAATATAACGTAAACTAACACATTCCGTCAAGGTTCCCCAGTCCACGATCTCTAGTCTCCAGGTAAATAACAGAATATAACGTAAACTAAAATATTCCGTCAGCATTTCACAGTCCACGTATGACGTAAACTAACACATTCCGTCAAGGTTCCCCAGTCCACGATCTCTAGTCTCCAGGTAAAATTTCACAGTCCACGATCTCAAGTCTGCAGGTAAATAACAATATAACGTACACTAACACATTCCGTCAGCATTTGACAGTCAACAATCTCAAGTCTCCAGGTGAAAAACAGAATATAATGTAAACTAACACATTCCGTCAGCGTTTCACAGTCCACGATCTCAAGTCTACAGGTAAATAACAGAATATAACGTTAACTAGACCATTCCATCAGCATTTCACAGTCCACGATCTAAAGTCTCCAGGTAAATAACAGAACATAACGTAAACTAGAACATTCCCTCAGCATTTCACAGTCCACGATCTCAAGTCTGCAGGTAAATAACAGAATATAACGTTAACTAGAACATTCCATCAGCATTTCACGGTCCATGATAGTAAGTCTGCAGGTAAATGGAAGAATATAACGTAAACTAAAACATTCCGTCAGCATTTCACAGTCCATGATCTCGAGTCTCCAGGTAAATAACAGAATATAATGTAAACTAGAACATTTCATCAGCATTTCACAGTCCACGATCTCAAATCTCCAGGTAAATAACAGAATATAACGTAAACTAACTCATTCCGTCAGCATTTCACAGTCAACAATTTCAAGTCTCCAGGTAAAAAACAGAACATAACGTAAACTAGAACATTCCCTCAGCATTTCACAGTCAACGATCTCAAGTCTCCAGGTAAAAAACAGAATATAACGTAAACTAACAGATTCCGTCAGCATTTCACAGTCAACAATTTCAAGTCTCCAGGTAAAAAACAGAACATAACGTAAACTAGAACATTCCCTCAGCATTTCACAGTCCACGATCTCAAATCTCCAGGTAAATAACAGAATATAATGTAAACTAGAACATTCCATCAGCATTTCACATTCCACATTCTAAAGTCTGCAGGTAAATGGCAGAATATAACGTAAACTAAAACATTCCGTCATCATTTCACAGTCAACAATCTCAAGGCTCCAGGTAAAAAACAGAATATAACGTAAACTAACTCATTCCGTCAGCATTTCACAGTCCACGTATGACGTAAACTAACACATTCCGTCATCATTTCACAGTCCACGATCTCAAATCTCCAGGTAAATAACAGAATATAATGTAAACTAGAACATTTCATCAGCATTTCACAGTCCACGATCTCAAGTCTGCAGGTAAATAACAATCTAACGTAAACTAACACATTCCGTGAGCATTTCACAGTCCAGAATCTCAAGTCTCCAGGTAAATAAGTGAATATAACGTTAACTAGAACATTCCATCAGCATTTCACAGTCCACATTCTAAAGTCTGCAGGTAAATGGCAGAATATAACGTAAACTAAAACATTCCGTCAGCATTTCACAGTCCACGATCTCATGTCACCTAAATTTGTTTTAGGGTATGATGTTCATGTAAGGGATACATAACTTTGTTGTAAGTAAGAATTAATAAGTAGCGTATCTTACGTATGTGTGGAATATTGGAATTCTTGATTGAATCTCCTTGGTCAAAATCTATCCAGTTAAAAATGGTGAACACTAGTATTCATAGTTTTCCAGACTCAAGTTTTACAATTACTCCGTAATGTAGAAAGCTTCTTTTTATTCCACATGAAGCATTGCTAAAGTTAAGGAGATTTTATTTTACTTAGATAATGCTTTCTTATGGATAAAAGCTTTCCCTCAATTAATATAACAGGCAGTGGGGGTTAATTAAACATGAATAAGAGGACTTTGAAAAAAAAATAAAAAATGGAAGAAAATATAGAAAATGGTAGGTTAGACATTTCTGAAGTTACGCTTTGTTAAGTTTGTAATGATTAAAATCTTACAGGCAAGACTTCAACAGAAGGAAGAGACGATAGCAAAATACCAGCAACTTCTGAAGCAGGCGCGGGAAGACATGTTGGAGATGAACCGTCGCCACGACAAAGACTTGAAGGACATGCAGCACAAGCTTCACCTTAACACGGACACAGCCTTCAACAAGTTCAAGGACGCAGCTCGCGACCTCATGGCCAAACAGCTAGCCCATCCCATGTCTAGTAAACAGGTATAATATACATAGTGATTTTGCTTCTGTCAGGACTTGGTGAAGAATAGAAATATTTCTATATCTGTAATATCTGGTAAATTGAAACTTCATTTATACAGCTATCCCATTATCCATATGTGAATAAATAAATGGAAAGGGGAGACTTATTCTTTTATAATATTTAGGTGATTGGGTCTGAAAACACTGTTAAAATATGTGGGAAGAGTTCGGGAAATGGGAAAAATAAACCACAGATAATGGGGATCACAAAAGGAACTGCCTTCTTAGCACCCTCACACGTTACTAATTCTTGAATACTGACCCAGGATGTTAACTTAAGTATGTACTCCTTAGAAAATATATGATAAGAATTACCAGGTATCTTAATTTCATAGCTTATTCACAATACCTGTATTTTCACAGAAAATCAATTTCACTTTATAAACACTTGAGAATGTACTGTTACAGAGAATAATTTATTCAAACATAAATACCTGAAATATTAAGGTCAGAACCAATTCAACCCTAAAATACAGCATCAGTCCTTTGACTAAAAATTTCCAAACAATATGAAAATGGGCAATGATTGTGTAAGTATGTGATTTATCATCCTTAACTCATTCACCCCTGAAAACACATTTGAACTCTTCCAATTCAAAGGTTGGAATAGTTCATTATGAAATTTCAGGGGTGAATGACTTAATAGTACTTATGAAAAATTCATCAACTTAATCATACTGAAGGGTTGTTTGACTCAGAAAATTCAATGGACAAGAGATAAATACAAAGATAAATTATACATCGTGATTTGATCCTTTGGCTGAGATCGTTCAGTATAATGTATATAGATGGTATAAGGTTTTATAAATGTTTGATTTAATCTTGACTGCAGCTTGCGCGACTGAATCAGCTAGAGGACCTTTTAGTGGAACAGGATAATGCAATGGCAGCAATGAGCGAGAAGATTCGTCAGAGGGACGAGGAGATCGCCAGTCTGAGGTCGCGTCTACAGGTCGACTCTCGCAGTCACAACGTGGAACGAGAACGGTAGGTCACGTCTACAGGTTGACTCTCGCAGTCACAATGTGGAACAAGATCGGTAGACACCTTCAATTCTTTTCTGTGTAATTGTTCCTGAGCTACATCTACTGTACCAGTAATTAAAAATATTACAAAAAATATCTGTGTTAAGTGGGTAAGTATAGAAAACATAATATGTAACGACCGACTCCAAAACTAGCAACTTTCATCCATCACAGTACTCTTCTGGTTTGTTTCAAAAGGATAACGTCATATATATACATATTAATCTGTCTGCGGTATCATTAAAGTCTGAACTCTAAGAACTTACTTATCTTAAATATCCTTAAAATTTAAATTTTCTCACAAATGTTCTAGAGTTAAAATATTCTGAAAAACATCAACTGTTTCAAGTCGAGAGGTAATTTCGGAACATAAATCCATAACTTTTAAATTATTTTGATTAACAAATATAAAAATAGCATGCTTTCTTGAATCGTGTATAGCTATCTTTTTGTAAAATTTTGTCTGCTGTGTTATTTATTTTACAATCTTGCCTTTGAAACGGCCCTGAAAATTACTCTTTATGTTGATTATATAATACGATAGGATGACGGAGGAGACGAGGACAGGGATACAGGCTAGGGAACGCGAGGTGGAGGAGTGTCACCGCCAGATCGACCACCACAAGAAGGAAGCCGACTTACTTCGGCAGGAGATCGAAGTCCTGAAGGAGCAAAACAACAGGGCACCCACCACTACCATGAAAAATCTTGTGGATCGACTCAAGAACCAGCTAGCCCACAAAGAGAAACAACATCAGGTAGGCCTTATTGTCCGTCTTTGGACCTAAAGACAGATTCCAGAACTGATGCGTCATGCTGGACGGAGTAAAGGCAGAAAACGTCCACTGAATCTGTAATATGATAATGCATATGTGATAGGTAAAAAAAAAAAGATATTCAATTGTTTCCCTATCATTTATCTTAATACTAGAACGTTGCACGAAGGTGGGAATAATAATTTTGCCTAGAGTTATAAAGGACTTGTACATAAATATAAGTGCACAAGGTATTGATCTCTATTATAATAATAATACCAGTAATAAAGAATTAACTCCCATATGACACTAACGTCACCAAACTGTCTGGGTAAAAACATTGTTTTTACATAGCAGTGACTCGATGAATCTTGCAAATATACCTTACATTCCTGCTAAATGAACCTTTTCAGTGAAATAATAATAAATTTACCATGCTATTCACGATAAAAAATATTACACAATATATAGTACAGGAGAGGAGGGAAGGGGGGGGGGGGTATATTTTCATTTGAAGATAATTACCTCTGACTAGATGTCATCAAACGTAGTCTGGAAATGTGTCGCTAGCTATCCATCAAGTATAAGAAGGATCAGTGTCCTGTAGCGTAGTAACCACTAGCATCCAAAATAGTAAGTACGCCATGCTGTCAAAGCACTTATATACTTACCCATAGACTCGCCTTTCATGTCCATAGACTCGCCTTTCACGTCCATAGACTCGCCTTTCACGTCCATTACTCACATGTATGCATTTTACACTCTGACACACGTCCTGGTCAACAACTGGACAGACGAGTTACAGAAATAGATTGACATGGTGTAAAATGGACATGCATGGTCCATTGGGTCCACAACATTGTACTGATATGTTATTTGTTTATTTGTAGGCCCTGAGCAAGGCACTGACTGAGTTAAGGGCAGATATGGTCCAGCAAGCACAGGAGACCGTGACTCAACAAGCGCATGAATCTTCACAGGAAACCAACATCCAGAAACTCATTGATTCTCACACTAAGGAAATGGCAGTGAGTTATCTCCCTTCAACTAGTGACGATATGAAACACTGTTATAAGACTTTCGTTACATTTCAATATTTCACATTTTTCTTGGTCATTTCTTTTCAGGTATTTCATTTATTTCTTTTGTTTTTAATTTCCTATTAGAAAAAGCATACCATACATTTTTAAAGATTGATGTTTGCTAGGTATATCTGATGATACAAATGTAATGAAATCTGGGTTAAACTTTGGTATTTAACCATCTTTTATCCTATCTTTACTGTATAGAACTAACATATAATGGAATCTCTAAGGCATACTCATTTTGATTGAGACATCCACACTGATGATTAACATTGTCAAAATTCATGTTAGGTAGTATTTTGATATTGGGTCAATATGCATAAAATGGCACATTCAAATGAGTCACTCTTGTGCGAAGTTAAAAGCTGAAAACATTTTTCATCCAAGGAAAAGTTTGGATTTTTTTTCTTCTAATAATTCGTAGGACCAAATAGAAGACTTGCAAAATGAAGGGGACAGATTGAAGAAAGAGGTGAAAAAGAGGAAGGATCAAGAAGCTAATTTACAGACGGAATTAGACGATACCCGGGAGGAAATGAGTAAGGATGTGCATTACTAAATGTTTTTGATTTCATCATCTGTCAATGTTACAGAGCTAAAGCATAAATTGTTATTATTTTGTACCCAACAGTTTATTTTAATGATTAACAAAATGATTTTAATTTGAGATGTGTTTGGAATTCAACATTTCCATTCTAAAATATTTAAGAGATTGGTGTTAAAATTCTTTTTTCCAAAGTATTGGAAAATTTACAGAAGTTTAGTACAGAAATATCTAACATCAAAGGCTATGAGTGAACTTAATGTTGAAATCTTCTGATTGCAGCAAGAAAAGATCGTAACTTACATAGAGTCAAGGGAGATAAGCACCGCCTGGAACAGGAAGTTGAAGACCTTGAGAAGAAAGTTGAGCGTATGAGTACAATGAAAACACAGGTTAGTTAAACTTAAAAACAGAATGTCTTCAGGACTTTTCACCAATAAGATATTGTGTGTTTGTTATTAGTGTTTATTAAAAAATTATTAAGTGTTCAACATCGTAAACTTTTTATTTGTGAAAGACAACAGTGTATGACTTTTTTTCATTTTCAAACATTTTATTGACCCAGGGTTTAGTCTAAGTCTTTTATATAGCAGTAATGCAATGATGTTTATAGAAACATTTTTCAATGGAGAATTGAAGGGTTTAGGAAATAGATGAAGAACTGATTTTCATCTCTGTAATTATTCTAAATTAGCTTGTGAATTCCCTAATTTACGAACATGTCTCACTTTTCACTGTTGGTGTATTTATAGAAATCGGGAGACAACGCCAGACAACAGGAGTACGATGAAATGAGACGCAGGGTACGACTCCTTGAGGATGAACTCAAACGTAAACAACAGCAACCGGAGAAACCCTACGAACGTCAAAAAGAGGCTCCTGCTCCGCCGAAGGTCACACCTAGAGAGAAGGTAATATCTTTAAGGTCAAGGTCACTCTTAATAGATTAGGTTAAGGTCACTCAAGTAAATTGGAAATTGTTTCCTAAGAAGTTATCTAACATAAAAGTATTCACATCTTTCTTTTTTCTACTCAGTTTTACTCCAGGAGATATATCACAAAGTGAAATGAACTTTTCCAAAAAGAAATGTTAATTTTCTAATAGATGTATTTTTATTTCAGGAAGGTATAAAGATTGAATTTTTATGATGAAGGAAAAGATTTCTTTCAAAATTCTTGTTGTTTTTGGACGACTTTAATTAGCTTTCTTTTAATTTCATCGAGTTCTTGGGGTTTCTGTCTCTAACTGTACAAAATGTATTTTTTTCTTCTTCCCAAGTCGGATGAAATTATTAAATGGGAAGAGAGTAAGAAATGGCAGAAGACGGTAGAGAAAATGAAAGGTAAAGTTAGAGAGAGAGAAGCGGAGGTGGAGAAGATGCAGAGGATGTCACAGATGCTCCGGGACCAGCTAGACAGGTACATCTACTTACCGTAATCCCCGACAAATTTCTTCTTGAGAAAAAAAAAGAGTCATTGCTTAAGTTTTTCGTCCTTTTTCTGTGTGGTAAAGGAAGCTGTACTGCCAACAATTCGTCAAACAAAATTTCAGTATAACAGAGGGTTTTGTGATAATTATGAGGGAGATGTATATTAAAAGGAATTATTCAGAAAAAATAGAAATGAAGCCTTGTGGCTTATGAAGCAAAAGGTATTTTACTATACTACCAATAATTAAAATTCAAGATTTATCATTCATAATTCACTGATAGGTGAGAAGAATTTATGTATTGGTTTGAAAGAAATATTTTCTAAACTAGATGTAAATATTAAAGGATCTATGTCTGGTTGTGATCCTGTTGCATTGAAAAATGGAAAATGCATGTTGAGGATTCAGATACTTAATAATGGGATATATATATGCCACACAAATTAAGTCTTTTTGTACATTTTTAGAAAATATAAATGGCTGGTATGTTTTAGAGCGATACGTGAGAAGGAGGGCCTGGAGAGGAAAAATTTCAACCTGCAGAGGGCAGCAGCTGCAGCACCCGCGGGACCCACCGGACCATCAGGAGCCCACGGCAAGGCAGATCACCAGATGGAGGCTCTCCGCACCAAGAACTTTCAACTCCAAGAAGAGGTGAGAATTATTTCCGTGAAATCCTGACCAATACAAAAGTGATCCTATTTGAGCGAGAAATTACAAAAAACAAAAAATAATGATATTATTATAAATCAAGATCTCCCTCTGAAGCTGTGGGAATCTATGTACATCGATAAAAACATTTCACATTGCCATCAATTTTAAAATTAAGCACTTCGGCATATGCAATTTTGCATTTCCTTTCTTCTCAACGGTTTTTCCTTTTTGCCAACGTTTTGTCCTTTTTTCTCTCAGGTATCCAGTCTGCGTCAACAACTGGCTTTGGGTAAAGATGCCGCCTTCCAGGAGCTGCAGGTGAAAAACACTTACCTGTCTCAGCAGCTGGAGCAGATGGAGCAGGTGGTCGCACACAAGTCTTCCATCACATCAGCAGTAAGTGTGCAAGAACTTGTTTCATATAAAACCACAAGCAAATGACTATTCATGGTTCAAAAAAGCGAAATTACAGGTCCTTTGTGTCTTTTTGTTTATGGAAACATTATGAACTATTACTAATTCTGAGCCAATGCAAAAAGAAGTTAATACATCCCATTTGTAGGGTGTTTTTGGTGTTGTTGTACATTTCTGTTGGACATATTATGTAAACTATCAGATTTACAACCTCTGGCCTTTAAAAAAACAAATTAACCTCGGCCTCAGTGTCAACAGATATAGAGCCAAGATCGTGGCAGAATTATAGACTTAAAAATAATTACCTGGAGTAATATGTTCTTTGCAATAATGAGCCGATTATATCCATTATGCAATTTGTAGTCGATTATCGGAATCAGAAAAGGCAAATTGATCATTCTTTTTTATTATAATCAATTATCAGCCCATCACCACTTGCATTCTATTTGAATATTGTATACTGGGAATTTTTCTCCTCGTCAAATTTTCGCTATTCGATTGTAAAATCCATTTTCGCCCAATATTAAATTCGCTCTTCACCTTTTATTACTATGTATGTTATTAAGTTGTTATCAAATGTTCGCTGTAAGAATGAATTTATCCTCAATACCCAGGAAAAAAAGGCAAAAATTAAACTGCAGCAAAATTTCCTTGTGTACAGTAATTGTTCACATTTTGATACTTGAATTCACGATCAACAATGAATGCAAATTTACATAAAAGTAAGGTCGAAATACACCCTGAATCAATATCTCCATGTTTTCTCCAGGAGCCCAGTCAGACTGTCTCTCCCTTCGGTGCCAAAGAATACCAGGACTTCTTTGAAAAGAACCAGAATCTACAGCGACAGGTTCTGACTCTGTCGGAGGAAAATATCGAACTCAAGTTTGAATCGGAACAGCTAAGAAAGGATACACCTAGACTTAAGGTAAACCAATTGAGTAGACAAAACACGGAATTCACAAAGTATAATTAGCTCAAATGTTTAAATGGTGTGGTTTATGTGGGACTTGAAGTGTCCTGCAGTACCTAGTCTAACAGCTAAGGAATTTAATACTTACAAGCTGGCTTTTCCAGTGATGCGATATTCTTGTGAATTTAGCCCATCTGCAAACATTTTTACAAAAGTAAAATCTTAGAAACTTCTCTAAACTTCAAATTCACCAACAATACAGGTTAAAATGGAATCACAGCTGAAATTTTCAAGTCTATTTATTTATCAGTCTGACAAAGTGTCCGTCTTCCTTTCAGGAGAGAATTAAAGATCTGCAGAAATATGTTGAAGCCTTGAAGTTAGAGAATTCACAGCTGGGAGGTAACAGCACAACTCGGTCTCTAGATTCCTCAGGCTCCAGTGGCATACGAAGGGTAAGTCACCATAGCAACCACAAGGGGAGGCAACTCTGTGATTGATCACACACAGGCTGATTTTAATTTCTCCATGGTATTTCTAAGTGTCAAGCCAGGGATTGCTTTAGGTTTTGATTCGGCATCCAACACTTTATCTTTTTATGGTTATTGTAGAGTCAGATGACAAATAGACATAAAGATAAAATGCAGGAGAGTAAACTAATTACTGGTCAATAAATTTGAAACTAAAAAGATTATCAATTTATATTTATGTTCTTATCCCCATGAAAGATGTTGAAATTCATTTAAACAGAGGTTTTCGCTCTTATTCTTTTTGTTGAATTTTAACAACATGTCGAGGTAACTCTATTGTGCTTTATAAAACTGGTAGTAAAATAGGTCTAGAAGTTAAAACTTACTATGGCATTCCGAAAAAATGCCTAATTTAAAATGTTAAATTCTATCACGTTATTTCAATGGTGGAGAGAGATGTATACATTATGTAGAAAGCAATAAATCATTTTCCTGGTGCTGTTACATTTAAACAGTTTAAAAATCGCTCAACTGGCCCCAATCTCCTCCCACTTAAAAACAGAGGATTTCATCTGTTAGCATTTAACTGTTAGCATTTTGTAAACTGCATTTGGTTGAATTGAATCCCCAATTGTGAAGAGATAGATGCATTATCATAGTTTAAATGAAGAAACAAGGGCTTTTTAAACGCAGATCGGAGACAGTGGTAAAAGTACTCGTGAACTGGAGAAAACCGTCGCACTTCTCAAAAAGGTGGTGGAGCGTGTCCAGATCGAGAATGAACAACTTAAACGTGGATCGAACGCTGCCACACAGCTCACCAGTCTCCGGCTGGAGAACGAAGGACTCAAGGTAGATATATTTATAACTAATATTACCCAAAATTCTTTGTATTTTTGATCACATTCAGCACCATGTCTCTCACAGTGCTATCTTTGATTGAACTCAACCTATCAGAATTTTCCATTTTATTTCGCTAAAAAAAATATTGGGGTCAAAGGTCATTTCATCGTCTTGACAATGACTTCTGACTCACCAATGTAACTTGATGAAATTTTAGGGATTTATGTAGGATGAGACGGCAGCGAGCTGTGTGCCCCTTTTTGGTCTGTGCATGTAAGGTCAAAGTCTCATTGAGGTCACATATTATTCCAATCTTGGTGACTTTTTCCGGGAGCATGATACATCAGTTTTACTGATTTTCTTGTAATATGCTTGTACATGTATATCTTTTCTTAGTGTTTTTATATTTAAGGCTTAAATCAGGTGAATTTTAAACATATTCATTGTTGGAAAATGTGGTGCATGTTGATGAGATACATAAACATACTACAATACATAGAGTTTGTAGTTTGACAAATATAGGAGACTTGGCAGGTATAGGGGAGGAATTCTGAAAAACGCTCATTCTATAAAAAAAGTTTTGGCCAAACTTAAATGTAAAATTTAAGTATGTGAAGAGACCACCTTTATTTAAACTGAGGTGAATATCCTAAATTTATTATCATGATAAGTCATTTTCAATCAAACTTTCAATTTCAGTCCCAGCTTGACGAATTGCGACAGAAGATGGGCGCCACCCTGAGTGAAAGGTACACCAGTACTCAGAAAGGGACCGCCAAGATGATGTCTGACTATGAGAAAATGAGGAAGGACCTGATTAAGGTAAATACACCATAAAATCCTACCAATTATCAATCTCTTTTATAAACATCATAGGTTACCACACCGCAATATCCAGGGGTTATGCTCACTTTCGCTCTCTACACCCCTGGAATATGTCACAGCAAAATTGAAGGCTCAGTGTGCGCCACCTTATCGATGAGACAAGAAGGCTAGTCTGATCCTTTGATGTACATCAAAAAAATCTCGCGGTAGCGTAACGGTAAAATTTGACAGGCTTTGAAGTCGGGTCACATAGGTCAAATATGTTAAATTTTTTGAACGACTTCTTCTGAATAACCAAAAGGCCTAGGGTGATGATATTTGGCCAGTAACATCCTGAAATGAAGGGCTACCAAGTTTTTTCAAACAAATGACCTTCACCCATTTTCAAGGTCACAGGGGTCAAATATGCTTAAAACCTTTAAACAACTTCTTCTGAATACCACAGAGGGAAAGGATAATGTTATTTGGCCAGTAACATGCTGGTATGAAGGGCTACCAAGTTTATTCAAACGAATGACCTTCATCTATTTTCAAGGTCAAAGGGTTCAAACATGTTAAAAACCTTAAAACAACTTCACAATAACCAAAAGGCCTTGGATAATGATATTTGGCCAGTAACATGCTTGGATGAAGGGCTACCAAGTTTGTTCAAATGAATGACCTTCATCTATTTTCAAGGTCACAGGGGTCAAATATGTTAAATACCTTTCAAGAACTTCTTCTCAGTAACTAAAAGGCTAAGGGTGATAATATTTGGCCAGTATCATGCTTGGATGAAGGGCTACCAAGTTTGTCCAAACAAATTACCTTCGCCCATTTTCAAGGTTGCAGGGGTCAAATATGTTTAAAACCTTTAAACAACTTCTTCTGAACTACCAAGAGGCTGAGGGTTTTAAAATATGGCCTGTAGCATGCTCGGATGAAGTGCTACCAAGTTTGTTAAAATGAATGACCTTGACAATTACTCAAGGTCACAATGGTCAAATAGGTTTAAAACCTTTAAACAACATCTTTTCAATAACCATAAGTCCTAGGATGATGCTGTTTTGCCTTTAGCATGCTAGGATGAAGGACCACCAAGTTTATTCAAACAAATGACCTCGACATATATTAAAGGCTACAGGGGTCAAATATGTTTAAAACCTTTATAAACGACCTCTTCTCAATAAGCAAAAGGCTAAGGGACGACTTCTTCTGAAAAACAAAGAGGCCTAGGGTGATGATATTTGGCCTTTAGCATGCTGGGATGAAGGGCTATCAAGTTTGTTCAAACAAATGACCTTCACCCATTTTCAAGGTCACAAGGGTCAAATATGTTTAAAACCTTTAAAATTACTTCTTATCAATAACCAAGAGGCTGAGGGTTATAATATTTGGCCTGTAGCATGCTGGGATGAAGCGCTACCAAGTTTGTTAAAATGAATGACCTTGACAATTATTCAAGGTCACAATGGTCAAATATGTTTAAAACCTTTAAACAATATCTTTTCAATAACCATAAGTCCTAGGATGATGCTGTTTTGCCTTTAGCATGCTAGGATGAAGGACTACCAAGTTTATTCAAACGAATGACCTCGACATATATTAAAGGTCACAGGAGTCAAATATGTTTAAAACCTTTATAAACGACCTCTTCTCAATAAGCAAAAGGCTAAGGGTGATGATATTTGGCCATTAACATTCTGGGATTAAGGACTACCCGTTTTTTCAAATGATATATTGTCCATATGCAAGGTCACAGTTGTCAATATATGTTTAAATCTTTAAATGACTTGTTCTGTATAACCAAAAGGTCCAGGGTAATGATATTTTGCCAGAAACATGCTTGGTTGGACGACTATAAACTCTGTTCAACCTTATGTCCTTGTTCGACATTCAAGGTCACAGGCGTCATATGTTTAAATCTTTTAATAGGTTCTTATGAGTCAAACACATATTCTGCCTGTAGCTGTATTTAAGTCCACTTTAAAGATTATTTGTGAGATTAATACCAGGTGAGCGATTCAGGCCCATTGGGCCTCTTGTCAATATACATAGCACACAATAGACAATATTCACACATTTTATTGTGAATAAATATGGACTTATATACCTCTGTTTATTCCACCATATATTCTATACCATTTGTAAAGGAATTTAAAATTCATATTTGTGTACTTGGTTATCGTAATAACAACTGATGAGGCCTGAAATTGTCCTTCAACACCCCTAGTCCTATGTTTGTAAGACAGTAGAAAAATATACTACAAGCACCCTTTGAATTCATATTATCTTTGCAATATACAAAAGTGACCAGAAGCAATTGGAAGTTAATCTGTAACAGACAGAGAGAATGTAACCCTGTTATGTCATAGGTCCCTTCCTCTTATGATTTATTGTCGTATCTCTACCGACTACATTTCGCAGCAGATTTTTTATCAAATTTATGCAAAGGTCAAGTATTTCTGTGTCCCAAGGTCAATGTCAAGGTCACTATTGCTATTTATGGATCATCCACAGGGCAGTGTATTACAGATGTTTTCTAGTTGTTTCTTTGACAGTTTTGTCTATATATTGGTACTTGCCCAAAACACATCATAACATCAGTTTCATCTGTATCATTCACTTAATAACTTTTTGATCCAGCCAGTCGAACCATCTGAAATACGTTAAATCAAAACTTAATCTGTGATATTTTATTATTTGTATGACTCTATACGGTTTTGTCTACTTACTTAAACTTGCCAGAAAAATAACAACAGCATATCACTAGATTCATCCCTATTTCATAAACTAATAACTAGGGCTGGAATGGGTAACCGAGTACCCAGTTGAGGTTCCGTTACGAGTACATTCCGGTTAGCAAATTTACGTACCCGAAAACCATCCAAAAATGTAGGTCAATATTTATTGGTTTTCCCGGTCAGAAATGTCATTACTGACTGCTATTTGGTAAAGCGTTTATATGACTAGATGAGGTCTTACGTTGTCATGGTGATTGTAGGAGATGGAGACCAATGAGAAGCTGAGAGTGGACATTCGTAACCTAGAGTTACAGAAAGAACAGATAGGGGCCCAGCTAAGTGAGGCTCGGTCAATATCCGCAACAGGAGGTGACAGACCCACGCTACAAACCACAATGGATTCCAAGGGCTGGAAGTCAGCGGTTGTCACACGTATGTACGAGGGGAAACTGAAGGACCTGGAGGCAGACGTCAGCAAAAAGGTAATCAATTAATTTGATAAATGAGAGCTTTTCTTCATTGAGGAACCATATTCTTCGAGGTAACTGATTTGGTAAGGTAGAAGATTTACTTTTTTGAGGAACTGTTACATAATTTTATATTGCATTTGTTGCAAGAGCAAAATTGTTTTGAAAAAAACAAGGCTATCAATAAAAACAGACTCATCACTATAAAACTTTTAATGCTATCTTGATGTATGTATTTGAAGAATATGTATTCCAAATTAAAAGAATCCAGGCTGTTATGTTTCTACTGTATCTTAAAACAGATCTTTTGTCTGTTGATTTGTTTACATTCAAATGTACAGCCAATTAGTAATAAGAATTCCCCCAAGGGAAGGCTAATACAATGGTGTCTTATTAACAGAGATGGACATTAATGGAACAGTAAAGTGCTTTTTGGGGGATGAAAAAATAGTGGTGTTTGAAGAACGAGGCCAGGGATTGCTTGATAGGGGTAGTCTCTTGGCTGTACTTCATTAAATGTTGTCCTGTTTGATTGTGGTAGAACAAGATGCTGGAGGATGTGAAATCACTGCTGAAGGAAGCTGCAGAGAGGGAGCAGTATCTTCTACAGGAGAGGGAGGGTCTCAAACAACAGGTATTGGCTGCTTGTGTACTTAAGGCAATAGCTTTCTTAATATTATCTCCTTTATAAAAGAGTTCAAATAATACAACAATAGGTATTGGCTGCTTGACTTATTTTTTTGTTTGTGTGAACTTAAGGCTACATGCTATCTTATTATTACCTCCTTTATAAAAGAGTTCTAATAATACAACATCAGGTATTGGTCACTTGACTTATTTTTTTGTTTGTGTGAACTTAAGGCTACATGCTATCTTATTATTACCTCCTTTATAAAAGAGTTCTAATAATTCAACATCAGGTATTGGTCACTTGACTTCTTTTTGTTTGTGTGAACTTAAGGCTACATGCTATCTTATTATTACCTCCTTTATAAAAGAGTTCTAATAATACAGCATCAGGTATTGGTCACTTGGCTTCTTTTTGTTTGTGTGAACTTAAGGTTACATGCTATCTTATTATTATCTCCTTTATAAAGAAGTTCCAATAATACAACAACAGATATTGGTTGCTTGACTTCTTTTCTTTTGTGTACTTAAGTCGATATGCTATCTTAATATTACCTCCTTTATAAAACAGTTCCAATAATACATCGGTATTGTTTTAGTTGGCTCTCGTTGACTCTCCATAATATCCCAATTCAACATTTTGACTTTTGAGACTATATCTATGTAATGTGTAAAGTCAAACAAATAATGCTGAACTTTGTATGTTGTGTCGTTGAACATTCATTTGACCTATATTTTCACAGTTTACCCAGCTGTATAAATAAACATGTTGGGAAGTGATGGACTGGCTTTCCTTCCAAGGGAAATGTTGTACTCTAAATTTATTAACGCCACAGGATCTGGAATGATAATGTTCCCATCTCAATGGATCACTTAAACATCGCACTGCTTTCATTCAATGAAATGTGCTAAATAATGTATGTAATAATAATAATGATAATATACAACATTTGATATAACGCCCTATCTAGCTAACATAAGCCACTCTAAGACTTTACAGTACATAGATATACAATTAGGATATACAATTTATTATCAGGCGCTAACTACTAGTCCTATGCAGTGTATGCCTGCGTGTGTGCTGGAGATGTATTGTGTTCTGTTTGTAGTGGGACCGTGCTTCCAACGGCATCTTTTATAGTGCCACCTCACTTGAATGCTACATCACAGATACCGCAACATCCACCCCAGACCATTGTATTGTGTATGCTTGTTCAATGAATAGAACAGCCATCGCTCAGGGAGGGTCAGTGGTATCCAATGTAACAATTATGACATCATAATAATGATGATGTTAATAATCAGTCCATGGCATTCATAGCTTTTATGTATGCCAACTGAATTTGGTTGGGTTACATATAGTGGCAATGCCATGAGATGGTATATACATATGTCTGAAATTTGATATGTTATTTACTTTGAGTAGACTTTGGTTACTAAACACTGTTATGTTTTGTACACCCAGTTGGCAATACTGGAGCGATTCCCTGCTGATGGTCAGCGGTCGGAGGGAGGAGCAGCAAGGGAAAATCAACAACTCAGGTCTGTACTGTAGCCATATTGGTACGATAAAAGAGCCTCGGTTAAGGGACGTAACTCTTTCGAGTCAAAGTTTTAGGCAGCGCACCACCAGTGTTATAGTATCGCGATACATGAGTGGCAATGCAAATTATCAATGGTATCGATAGTATCAATGTGCAGCTATAATTGTCAAATCTCATAATCCTTTTATAGATTGTGTAAGATCTGCAAGATTGTGTAGAGGACAAGATATTTGGAAAATGTAAGAACATTAGAACAATAAAATCTGGTCACTTGTCCCTGACACAAGTAAGACTTTTATATTTGTTAAACCAGCAAAGCACAAGACTGTCTCTAAACTTTCTCTAGGAGTCCGTAACAAGTGACCCCTTCAGTCAGGTACATAGCTGCCATGTAAGCAAGTTAGCATGCTCATCAAAAATCCTCAAAATTACTAGCTTTATTTTCTTTTATGGTTTATAGTCCAAAATGTTGATAACATTTTTATGTTATTAAAAAACAAAATATTAAATTTTAGCTGCTTTTTTCCTCATTATGATAAATCATAGAATTTCATAATGTCTGCCGTGTTGGCAGACACGAGGTACTGAATGTTGATTTTATTTTTAGACATTTTTTGTGGCAAGAATTATTTTCAATAATACCAATAGCACATCAGCTTCTTTCTCTTTTCAGAGACTCTGAAGCCAAAAATTAAGAGGAAAACCTAAATTCTGAATAAATTAAACTTTCAAATATTGCTCTCAAAAGCCACCAAATAGCACCACAGAGCTTCTAGATTTCAATTTTTATTTTCGGAGGTTGGGGTTTGGTACCAGATAATAAAATTGGCATACACATCGTTTACAGTCGAGCAACTGTACACCTGGAAATATTCACCCAGTCAATTTTTTGTCCTTCACCATAATAATCTATATTCCCCCAGTGTTTATTTCACTGTAATGATAAATTCTCTGTCATTACGGCGGGTGAAAGGACGAAAATTAAACTGCTGCGAACATTTCCTATTATACAGTATGTGTCAGGCTGTTTAGATAAGAAAACTCAATGTACACCAGTACAGCAAATGTAGTTCATTTTCTACCTCACTGACACTGGTAAGACCTGACAGTCAGTTTAATTTCTTTGGTTATAGGCTTTGTATTTAGTTCAATCAAAGCAGTACCAGGCTGCTGGGGAAATATGCATGATTTACAAACTTTAATATTGACTATTAGATCTCATCAATCTAACGTGTTGATTTATTTTTTCCAGGTTAAAAGTTGACAGATTAGAAAACGAGAAGAAGGAGTTGAATTATCAGCTACAGCTTCTGAGACAAGGAGGTGAACAGGTAAATGTTACAGTTAAAACGCCCTGACTTGAGTTATTTATTACCGTGCTTCCTTAAAATTGTCACAAAATAATTAGTACCAGTACATCCTAAATAAACTTTTAAGGATCCCAGTGTCCTACTGCACAGTGGGGTTTTTTTTCCGTATAAACAGAGTAGCTTCTCCTTGATTTTGTTTTTGCGAAAACTGAAGCACAGTTGAGCAAGGACACTTTTGTTGACCTGGTAGCTCATAATTAGTCTCCAAGAAATACCAGGAATTTGAGTGCAGTGGACCATTTCAGCAATTTTTAGTAAATATCAAATTTTACATTCTATGTAAAATTGGAACATGGAGGGGTCAATTTCAGTTTGTAGGGGTCAAAGGCCCATGGCCCCCTCCAGGATTATCCAGGAGTCGGTCAGAGCTATAGTATAACAATTTTTAAAAACAGAGTTTATATTCCGATCAAGCCCTGCTGAATTTTTACACTCGGAACACTTTTGTTGATTTCATCTTTAATAAAAAAAAATTTATTAAAGTCCTGCAAGGTATGATTTTCTTTTCAGAAATGATTTATCAAAAGCTATATTTATGTCAGAATGAAAAATCAGTTTCCAAAGCGTAGTTACAGTGTTTAGGTACGGGGATCTTTAAAATGTTAAATCTAAATAGGGAGAATGAAGCTCCTGAAGTAATTGCATATTTAAATAAAATCTTATTTCATAATAATACTTTACATCAAAGTGCTGGTCATCAAAGCAGAATTGAAACACATTTAGATTACCGGTAAATTGTATTTGAGGATAATTTTAGATATTGCTTTTATTTACAATGATCCTCATTTTGCAAATTTACTCTGCCAGCGACATATTTGAAAGGATTTGAATTTGCAAAAGGAATGACAACATCTGTATGTTTCTTTGCTATTTGTATCTGAATATATATTTGTGAAATATTTTTATAGCTTCATTTTTGTGCCTCACAAGTTAACACGAATCTTGAAATTTTCAGCCGAGTGAAGAAATGCTTGCCAAAATCGGCGCCTATGATCGTCTGATGAACGAGAATGTGGAACTAAAGATGAATCTCAAAACTATAGAGACAGATAAAAACAGACAGCGACTGGAAACGGAGAGGGTGTGTATAAACAGTGTGTGACACCAACCCCCTCAGTCATCAATACTGAAATAAACATAAACATATTAAATTAAGAAGGGGGGGGGCATATAATGTTGCCCATGTTCCGTCCCGTTCCGTCCCGTTCCGTCCCGTCCTATCCCGTTCCGTCCCGTCCTGATTCAATGTAAACACTAAAAGCATCTTCATCCTTTTTAACAGACTTTTTCGTCAAACTTTATACAAAGATCAAGCATGAATATACCTTGGACATCGTTGTGTTTCGGGGGCGTTCATGTCTTACAGACATTTTCTAGTCTAATCTGGCGTTAAGGTTGAGGCTCTCTTATCCGTATATTGATCATTTTCAGCCAGAGATCTTTTCCTTTTTTTTTGGGGGGGGGGGGGGAGTAAGAGAGGATAGAAAGCTTTTGTTAATGCCTCCTTTATTCAGTTGTCAGAGGGTAATTAAACATAAACCAGGTTTTATATTTCAGACTTTCTGGGTACAAAATTAGCCAGGGTGGTGCAGTCATATGATTTAATCTTTGACCCAAGTCCAAATATCTAACATCGATCAAATAAATATTTCTCATAAGGATTAGAAAGCATTCATATTATTCTGAAAAATTCAAACAATAGTGATATTTGGACTGAATTCTTGGGTGGAATGTATGAGGTTCCATTAGTTTCCAAGGCGAAAACTGCTACAAAAAATTTCTCACTTTATTTGCATAATCTGTACTATCAATATATATTTCATTCATTTCCTTTTTCATTCCACAGATATTTACATGATATTTTGATTTTCTTCCAAAGAATATTTTACAATAATTTTCGCTTTGATGTTCAATACATGTGCTATAATTACAAAATCTAAAATGATAATTTGTCATATTCTTTCTTTTCCAGTTAAAGAAAGAGCTTGACAACTTTGGTCCAGACTTTTTCGAGGAAGTTGAAGACTTGAAGTATAATTACAAACAGTCGGTGGAGAAAAACGTTTTGTACGAGGAGAAACTACAGCAGTTATCACAACAGTTAGGCATATCTATCACAATACCTGGAATACATTGACAGGAGTGACAATACCAGGAATACACTGACAGGAGTGACAAAATGTTCCTTAATTACAATTTGTATGACACAACAGTTAGGCATATGGAACATTTTGTCTGTCACTGCAGTTAGGCATCTATATCACAATACCTGGAATACACTGACAGGAGTGACAAAATGTTTTTCAATTTAACTTTTCTCCATTGATTTGTTCCCATATTTAAACTGAAGTGTCGGATCTCGGAGAGCTGTTTCATATGAGCATTACAAAACATAGTCAGCCTAAATGACCTGTTCTACATGACGTTAGAAAATTATAGCTTATCGTAGTTAATAGATTTCAGGAAAGTCAATACCTTTTATTGACATTTTTTTTAATACAAGAAAAGATGTCTGCCAGTACTGTCCATTCTTGATTCATTACACAATAAGAAAAGTTGTCCGTCCACTGGTAGTTTTGGCCATTCTCAAATCATTACCAGAAAAGATGTCCGGCAGCATCGGTCATTCTCAAATCGAAATTGAATTCTGCTGGCATCGTGTCCTAACCTGTCGTTGCTACTATACATTCTAGTGTGTGTGTAACCATTGATCCTTACCAAGGATGTAATGTGTTCGTCAACTGTGATATTTGTAGAATTTTTATGTTTCCGTCTTTATATATTTGAATATATATTATACATTTTGTATTTATTGATATCGTCTCTGATGTCATCCCAACATCATTTATGAAGATTTATTGTCATGATTTCTTGAACAGATGTTCAATTTATGAATTTATGAATAAATTAGCAGCTGGTTTTATCACTGTAAGATATCACACCAAATCAGTAACTCTAAATGGTTTATAGTGCTAAAGCCTCGGTTATGAAATTACAGTGTGTTGCAGTTAGGCCACAAAAAATAATTCATTGTTTCTGATTATACCATAAATTTTTGTGTCTACCCTCACAGGATTTCAGAAACGTGAAATATCCTCTATCTAGCCTTTGTAAAGTTTTTTTGGTCAAATGTAACGTTTTCGTTCACCGAACTACTTGGATTTTTTGCGAGCCGTAAGCAGGAACCTAACAAATATTTTGTTTGGCCTTTAAACCTGTATGAATTTTCTTGTAGCTTGAAAGGTTGAATTGCCTAGTGATATAGAAGTAGTCCAAAGACAGTTGTAGATCTGTGCTAGTGAAACTGCCTTGAAAATATACTGTAGATTTTGCAGAAAAATAAAGAATATTTTTTGGATTTTACTTCATCATTTATGTAATATTCATTCATAATATTTACTCAAACCACCCCTGCAAGTGAAATAAGAATTATTAGTCATGAGGGAATCCGTCCGAGTTGGTAGCTAGAAGATAGATCTGTTCAAATCTGTTAGTACATTAACTTAATTTGTATTTTGTAAGAAAATAAAAGATATAAACAATATTCAAGACTTTGTGTCTTTTTATTGTTTGATTGGTTGGAAGTGAAAATAGAATCACAATAACGACAAAACTAAACGGAAGGTTGATACAAAAAGACAAAAAGGTAAATACATTATCATGAAATCTTGGGCCAAAAGCAGAACATGCTGTATCATAATATTTGGTTTGTTTGTGTTTTACGTCCTATTACTGTAACAGCTATGGTCATTTAAGGACATGCCAGGTTTTGGTGGTGGAGGAAAGCCGGAGTTCCCGCTGAAAAACCACCGACCTATGGACAATACCTGGCGACTGCCCCACGTAGGTCTCGAACCTGCGACCCATTGGTGGAGGGTTGGTGGTAGCAGAATGCCAGACGCCTTAACCCCTTGGCCACCTTTTTATCATTAAAGATCCCCATACCACTGCCAAAAACTGTAACTATGAACTTGAATTTTTTTTCACCCCGGACCTCCAATCACAATACACTCTGCTCTGACAAACAGAGCTATGTACCTATCAGCTGTAATTCCCTGACTAGTCCAGACTTTGTTAATATCCTAAACAACAACATTAAGGGGAGGTTACTGTGTGTATGAATAATACTTTCAAGTGTTTTGACTGAAGTGGGACAGCGATCCTTAACCACACGTGACACCCGTCATATGCTGTATCCTGTCAAAGTGTGTAAACGGCGATCCTAGGTGCAACGGTTCAACATGAAGTGCTTCAGCACCAGACATCATCCAAGTCACACTGTGACACTAGTCACACTGTGACACAAGTCACACAATGGCACTACTCACATTGTGACACAAGTCACACAGTGACACAAGTCACACAGTGACACAAGTCACACTGTGACACAAGTCACACAGTGACACAAGTCACGCAGTGACACAAGTCACATTGTGACACAAGTCACACAGTGACACAAGTCACACAGTGACACAAGTCACGCAGTGACACAAGTCACATTGTGACACAAGTCACACAATGGCACTATACACATTGTGACACAAGTCACACAGTGACACAAGTCACATTGTGACAAGTCACATTGTCACACAAGTCACACAGTGGCACTACTCACACTGACACAAGTCACACAGTGGCACTACTCACACTGTGACACAAGTCACATTGTCACACAAGTCACACAGTGACACAAGTCACACTCTGGCACTACTCACATTGTCATATTTTATGACACCACTTGACATATTTCACATTTTGACACATGTCACACATTATGACACAAGTCATACCTTGACACATGTCATACTCTGACACAAGGCACACCTTGACACATGTCACACTCTGACACAAGTCACACCCTGACACATGTCATATCTTGACATAAGCCACACATTGAAAAAGTCATACCCTGACAAATGTAATCACCTTGCACATAAGACACCCCTTGAAACAATTCACATCCTGACACTAGTCACACCCTTAGACAGGTCACACACTGACGACACAAGTCACACATTTTGACACAAGTCACAGCTTGACACACATCACACTCTGACACTAATCACACATTGACACATGTCACATACTGACAAGTCACACCTTGACACATGTCATGTCTTGACATAAGCCACACATTGAAAAGTCATACCCTGACAACTGTAATATCCTAGCACATAAGACACACCAGTCACACCCAAATACTAGTCACACTACACTAGTCACATCCTGACACAGGTCACTTACTGATACAAGTAGATGCCATGACACTAGTCAAATGACAAATGTCGCACTCTGGCACTTCTCACATTATGACACAAGTCGCACATGGACACATGTCACACTCTGACACTAATCACACATTGACACATGTCACACTCTGACACAAGTCACACCTTGATACATGTCACACTCTGACACTAATCACACATTGACACATGTCACACTCTGACACAAGTCACACCTTGATACATGTCACACTCTGACACTAATCACACATTGACACATGTCACACTCTGACACAAGTCACACCTTGATACATGTCACACTCTGACACTAATCACACATTGACACATGTCACACTCTGACACAAGTCACACCTTGATACATGTCACACTCTGACACTAATCACACATTGACACATGTCACACTCTGACACAAGTCACACCTTGACACATGTCACACTCTGACACTAATCACACATTGACACATGTCACACTCTGACACAAGTCACACCTTGATACATGTCACACTCTGACACTAATCACACATTGACACATGTCACACTCTGACACAAGTCACACCTTGATACATGTCACACTCTGACACTAATCACACATTGACACATGTCACACTCTGACACAAGTCACACCTTGATACATGTCACACTCTGACACTAATCACACATTGACACATGTCACACTCTGACACAAGTCACACCTTGATACATGTCACACTCTGACACTAATCACACATTGACACATGTCACACTCTGACACAAGTCACACCTTGATACATGTCACACTCTGACACTAATCACACATTGACACATGTCACACTCTGACACAAGTCACACCTTGATACATGTCACACTCTGACACTAATCACACATTGACACATGTCACACTCTGACACAAGTCACACCTTGATACATGTCACACTCTGACACTAATCACACATTGACACATGTCACACTCTGACACAAGTCACACCTTGATACATGTCACACTCTGACACTAATCACACATTGACACATGTCACACTCTGACACAAGTCACACCTTGACACAAGTCACACTCTGACACTAATCACACATTGACACATGTCACACTCTGACACAAGTCACACCTTGATACATGTCACACTCTGACACTAATCACACATTGACACATGTCACACTCTGACACAAGTCACACCTTGATACATGTCACACTCTGACACTAATCACACATTGACACATGTCACACTCTGACACAAGTCACACCTTGATACATGTCACACTCTGACACTAATCACACATTGACACATGTCACACTCTGACACAAGTCACACCTTGATACATGTCACACTCTGACACTAATCACACATTGACACATGTCACACTCTGACACAAGTCACACCTTGATACATGTCACACTCTGACACTAATCACACATTGACACATGTCACACTCTGACACAAGTCACACCTTGATACATGTCACACTCTGACACTAATCACACATTGACACATGTCACACTCTGACACAAGTCACACCTTGATACATGTCACACTCTGACACTAATAACACATTCACACATGTCACACTCTGACACTAATTACACATTGACACATGTCACACTCTGACACAAGTCACACCTTGACACAAATCACACTCTGACACTAATCACACATTGACACATGTCACACTCTGACACAAGTCAAACCTTGACACAAGTCACACCTTGACACAAATCAAGCTCTGACACTAATCACACATTGACAAATGTCACACTCTGACACTAATCACACATTTACACACGTCACACTCTGACACTAATCACACAGTGACACATGTCACACTCTGACACTAATCACACATTGACACATGTCACACTCTGACACAAGTCACACCTTGATACATGTCACACTCTGACACTAATCACACATTGACACATGTCACACTCTGACACAAGTCACACCTTGATACATGTCACACTCTGACACTAATCACACATTGACACATGTCACACTCTGACACAAGTCACACCTTGATACATGTCACACTCTGACACTAATCACACATTGACACATGTCACACTCTGACACAAGTCACACCTTGATACATGTCACACTCTGACACTAATCACACATTGACACATGTCACACTCTGACACAAGTCACACCTTGATACATGTCACACTCTGACACTAATCACACATTGACACATGTCACACTCTGACACAAGTCACACCTTGATACATGTCACACTCTGACACTAATCACACATTGACACATGTCACACTCTGACACAAGTCACACCTTGATACATGTCACACTCTGACACTAATCACACATTGACACATGTCACACTCTGACACAAGTCACACCGTGACACAAGTCACACAGTGACACAAGTCACATTGTGACACAAGTCACACAGTGACACAAGTCACATTGTCACACAAGTCACACAGTGGCACTACTCACACTGTGACACAAGTCACACAGTGGCACTACTCACACAGTGACACAAGTCACACTCTGGCACTACTCACATTGTCATATTTTATGACACCACTTGACATATTTCACATTTTGACACATGTCACACATTATGACACAAGTCATACCTTGACACATGTCATACTCTGACACAAGGCACACCTTGACACATGTCACACTCTGACACAAGTCACACCCTGACACATGTCATATCTTGACATAAGCCACACATTGAAAAAGTCATACCCTGACAAATGTAATCACCTTGCACATAAGACACCCCTTGAAACAATTCACATCCTGACACTAGTCACACCCTTAGACAGGTCACACACTGACGACACAAGTCACACATTTTGACACAAGTCACAGCTTGACACACATCACACTCTGACACTAATCACACATTGACACATGTCACACTCTGACACAAGTCACACCTTGACACATGTCATGTCTTGACATAAGCCACACATTGAAAAGTCATACCCTGACAACTGTAATATCCTAGCACATAAGACACACCAGTCACACCCAAATACTAGTCACACTACACTAGTCACATCCTGACACAGGTCACTTACTGATACAAGTAGATGCCATGACACTAGTCAAATGACAAATGTCGCACTCTGGCACTTCTCACATTATGACACAAGTCACGCGTTGACACAAGTCGCACATGGACACATGTCACACTCTGACACTAATCACACATTGACATAAGCCACACATTAAAAAAGTCATACCCTGACAACTGTAATATCCTAGCACATAAGACACACCAGTCACACCCAAATACTAGTCACACTACACTAGTCACATCCTGACACAGGTCACTTACTGATCCAAGTAGCTGCACTGCCACTAGTCAACTGCACCATGTCGCACTCTGGCACTTCTCACATTATGACACAAGTCACGCGTTGACACAAGTCGAACATGGACACATGTCACACTCTGACACTCATTACACATTGACACATGTCACACTCTGACACAAGTCAAACCTTGACACATGTCACACTCTGACACAAGTCACACCTTGACACAAAACACGCTCTGACACTAATCACACATTGACACAAGTCAAACCTTGACACGAATCACACTCTGACACTAATGACACATTGACATAAGCCACACATTAAAAAAGTCATACCCTGACAAATGTAATCACCTTGCACATAAGACACCCCTTGAAACAATTTGCATCCTGACACTAGTCACACCCTTAGACAGGTCACACTCTGACACAAGTCCCACCCTGACACACATGACACACATCACACTCTGACACTAATCACACATTGGCACATGTCACACTCTGACACAAGTCACACCTTGACACATGTCATATCTTGACATAAGTCACACATTGAAAAAGTCATACCCTGACAACTGTAATATCCTAGCACATAAGACACACCAGTCACACCCAAATACTAGTCACACTACACTAGTCACATCCTGACAGGTCACACACTGACACAGGTCACTTACTGATACAAGTAGACGCCATGACACAAGTCACACCTTGACACAAGTGGACATCCAAAGAAATGCAGCCACTGACAAATTGGACTTTCTAATAAAGTCGCACCTTGACACAAGTAAACACATTTTACATGCATCCGTTATTGACAAACGTCACACCTTGACACAAATAACACCCTGATTTGGGTCACACACTGACATACCTCACTTTGTGATATCAAGTACCACCCTGACAAAAGTCACACTCCGGTACAATTAGACACATTCACAAAACTCAAATTCTGACAGAAGTATTTTTTATTATTATTGAATTCGTAACGGCCCATCAAAACAAAAGAGATCGTTAGAATTTAAAAAAAGGTAGATTAAACATGTTAAAGGATATGACATCAAACAAACAAAAAGGTACAAGAACAACGTCAATCTGGAAAGTAACAGTGGCTATGGTTTGTTATTTCTTTTTTGAACAAGCCAACAGTTTTTTAGGAGGTAAGAATTGTGGAGATATTTTTTGTTTCGAAAAGAGATTTGAGATCTGTGATATAAAATTATCTTGTTCGCTGCAGGTCAATGCAATATATTAACAAGTGTTTAACTGTGAATGGTTTGTGACATGCCATGCTTTGAGTCTGGTCTTCGTTTCTCAATGATACATCCGGCAAAGACAACCTCGTAACGGCGGGATACCATTCGCCGTTTTGGGTTTTATAGGTCAGCGCATTTATTCCAGTTATTTTCCTCGTTGTTATTTGTAAAATAAGGTTAAAAATCAACAGGTGGTAGCAATAAAGCCGCTTTGGCGGCGCGATCTGCCCTTTTCATTGCCTGGTATTCCCACATGTCCGGAACGCACCATAACGTAATGTGACATTTTGAGGTAATATTGTATAATAATGTTAATATTTTACTAATTGCGATAGTCTTCAATGTTTTGCTGCGAAGGCTCTAGAACAGATAGAGAATCAGAATAGGTAGATGATTGACTTCACTTCACCATTTGATTTAATGTGTTCAGTGACAAGATAGATAGCTTGGGCTTCTGCAGAAAATGTTGAGGCATCATTTGGTAGCCGGCATCAAATAGCGGCATCTGTTGCAACCATGGTTGTGGCGACCTTATGAGCATCTTTCGAGCCGTCAGTATAAAAGGATGGAAAGTCTTTATATTTCAACTGCACTTTCAAAAAGGATGAACAAGAGGGGTAAGATTCAGTGTCAGATAAATCAACCTTGGGCGAAATCAAGACCCGTTGAAGAACATCTGTTGTTGCAAATGATTGGATAGCGTTAATGTTGATATGCGAACACCAAAGCTTTGAATACAGTGAAGTTTATTCTGAAATAAGGTTTCATAATTTGGATTTCTTACAGGTGAAAACTGTATTTGAATGAATATATTTTCATTAAATTGCATACTGCAATGACAGTTTATCTTGACGATTGAATAACGATGGTTCGTTTGCTTCCACGTAGAGACTCACAGCTGGTGGGGGTTTGAAGCTCCAAGTGCAAGTGTTAGACCCTGGTGATGTATGGTATCTAGTAATTTAATATACGTCTCTCTTGCGGATCCATTAACAAGGTATCCATAATCAAAGTTAGATTCCAGAAGGACTCTATAGAGTCTTAGCAATACCTTCCTATCAGCAACCCCAGTCAATAAGGAACAATACCTTTAGAATGTTCAGTGCTTCAGTGCATTTTGCCTTAAGGTACCTGATATGAGGAAGGAATGATAATTTTTTATCGAATATAACGCCCAGGAATACAGTTTGTTCTACTACAGGGAATGGAATGGCCGCCAAGGGCGAGATTTGAATTGTAATGGGTTTTAAATAATTGACAAAAATTCATGCACATCGTTTTTAGCTCACCTGGCACGAAGTGCCAAGTGAGCTTATGCCGTGGCGCGGCGTCCGTCCGTCCGTCCGTCCGTCCGTCCTCGTCCGTCAACTTTTCCTTTAAACAACTTCTTCTGAAGAACGGACAGGCCTAGTAGAGTCAT
>NW_018405334.1:132508-133524 GCF_002113885.1 Mizuhopecten yessoensis | reverse complement strand
AATGAAAATGACCTCAACCTACTTTAGAGGTCACAGAGGTCAACAACATTTTAATGGATTTGTTCTTGAGAACTAAAAGGAACGGATTCATAAGATTTGGCTGGTAGCTTTTTGGAATAGAGCTAACCAATTTGAGAAGGAAAATGACATTGACCTACTTACAAGATCACAGGGAAAAATATGTCAAGCAACTTCTGAAGAAGAATCAAAAAGCATAGAATCTTGTAATAATATTTTGCTGGTAGTTTCAACAGATGGAGCCAACAAAGTTTGCGAGGGAAATATTTTTAGTGCAATATAATATTTAATGAGAATATTTTGCTAGACTGCTTAAATGTTCAGGTGAGCGATACAGGCCCTCTTGGGCCTCTTGTTGATTTTGAAAATTAAGTTTAAAAGTGGTTTTTAAATGTTTTTTAATGTCTATAAATTTATATAGTGGATTGAATACTTGTATAAATGGGTATCTGTCTTATAAATTAGCATACAAATAGGAACTTTATTTTAGAGTAGATGTTGGAATCTTTCCTTAAATTCCTGTATAAATGGGTATCTGTCTTATAAATTAGCATAAAGAAAGGTACTTAATATTAAGGTAAAGACGGGTATCTTAACTACAGTGTATAAATGAGCATTTGGAGGGAAGCTTGTATGTAATTAAGTGTAGAGGTGGTTATCGTAGTATAGATACGTTTCGAAGTGTGAATTTTATGTAGTTATGTAAAGTATACAAGTGGGTATTTAATCTATTTTTAGTTTAGAGGTGGGTATATTATCTCTATTAATAGTGGCCTGTTTTGTATCTTGAAGTTAGTGTAGAGGCCTGTTTTGTATCTTGAAGTTAGTGTAGAGGCCTGTTTTGTATCTTGAAGTTAGTGTAGAGGCCTGTATTGTATCTTGAAGTTAGTGTAGAGGCCTGTATTGTATCTTGAAGTCAGTGTAGAGGCCTGTATTGTATCTTGAAGTTAGTGCAGAGGCCTGTATTGTATCTTGAAGTCAGTGTAGAGGCCTGTATT
>NW_018405334.1:80320-130145 GCF_002113885.1 Mizuhopecten yessoensis | reverse complement strand
TTGTATCTTGAATTCAGTGTAGAGGCCTGTGTTGTATCTTGAAGTTAGTGTAGAGGCCTGTATTGTATCTTGAATTCAGTGTAGAGGCCTGTGTTGTATCTTGAAGTTAGTGTAGAGGCCTGTGTTGTATCTTGAAGTTAGTGTAGAGGCCTGTATTGTATCTTGCAGTCAGTGTAGAGGCTGGTATCTTTATATACATTAGTGTGTTTTATGTATGACGTAGAGTAACGATGGGTGTATCTATAAAAAAGTATAGAAGTGTAATTCTTAACCGAAACAAGTACAAAGGTGGGTATTGGTACAATGCAGTAGTGTACAGGCTGGTATCTTATCTATACGTTAGTGTAAAGAGATGTATCTCATCTATACATAAGTGTAGAGCCTGATATCTCATATATACGTTAGTGTATAGAGGGGTATCTTATCTATACGTTAGTGTTAAGAGATGTATCTCATCTACAAATTAGTGTAGAGAGGGGCATCTCATCTATACATTAGTGTAGAGAGGGGCATCTCATCTACATATTAGCGTAGAGAGGGGTATCTTATCTATACATTAGCGTAAAAAGGGGTATTTCTTCTATACATTAGTGTACCGGCTGGTATCTCATATATACGTTAGTGAACAGAGGTGTATCACATCTATACATTAGTGTAGAGAGGGGTATCTTATTTATACATTAGCGTAAAGAGGGTTATTTCTTCTATACATTAGTGTAGAGAGGGGTACCTCATCTATACATTAGTATAGAAAGAGGTATCTCATCTACACATTGGTGTAGAGGCTGGTATATCATCTATACGTTAGTGTAAAGAGGGGTATCTTATCTATACATTAGTGTATAGCGGGGTATCTCTTCTATACATTGGTCTAGAGGCTGGTATCTCATCTATACATTGGTCTAGAGGCTGGTATCTCATCTATACATTAGTGTAAAGATGGGAATCTCATCTAAACCTTAGGGTATAGAGGGGTATCTCATCTATACATTAGTGTGAAGATGGGAATCTCATCTAAACCTTAGGGTATAGAGGGGTATCTCATCTATACATTAGTGTGAAGATGGGAATCTCATCTAAACCTTAGGGTATAGAGGGGTATCTCATCTATACATTAGTGTGAAGATGGGAATCTCATCTAAACCTTAGGGTATAGAGGGGTATCTCATCTATACATTAGTGTGAAGATGGGAATCTCATCTAAACCTTAGGGTATAGAGGGGTATCTCATCTATACATTAGTGTGAAGATGGGAATCTCATCTAAACCTTAGGGTATAGAGGGGTATCTCATCTATACATTAGTGTGAAGATGGGAATCTCATCTAAACCTTAGGGTATAGAGGGGTATCTCATCTATACATTAGTGTGAAGAGGGGTATCTCATCTACACATTAGTGTATAGAGGGGTATCTCATCTACACATTAATGTAGAGGCTGGTATATCATCTACACATTGGTGTAGAGGCTTGTATCTCATCTACACATTAGTGTATAGAGGGGTATCTCACCTACACATTAATGTAGAGGCTGGTATATCATCAACACATTAGGGGATAGAGGGGGATCTCATCTACACATTAGTGTATAGAGGAGTATCTTATCTACACATTAGGGTATAGAGGGGTATCTCACCTACCCATTAATGTAGAGGCTGGTATATCATCTACGCATTGGTGTAGAGGCTTGTATCTCATCTACACATTAGTGTATAGAGGGGAATCTCATCTACACATTAATGTAGAGGCTGGTATATCATCTACACATTGGTGTAGAGGCTTGTATCTCATCTACACATTAGTGTATAGAGGGGAATCTCATCTACACATTAATGTAGAGGCTGGTATTTCATCTACACATTGGTGTAGAGGCTGGTATATCATCAACACATTAGTGTAGAGGCTTGTATCTCATCTACACATTAGTGGATAGAGGGGGATCTCATCTACACATTAATGTAGAGGCTGGTATCTCATCTTCACATTAGTGTAGAGAGAGGTATCTCATCTACACATTAATGTAGAGGCTGGTATATCATCAACACATTAGTGTAGAGGCTGGTATCTCATCTACACATTAGTGGATAGAGGGGGATCTCATCTACACATTAATGTAGAGGCTGGTATCTCATCTACACATTAGTGTAGAGACTGGTATCACATCTACACATTAGTGTATAGAGGGGTATCTCAACTACACATTAATGTAGAGGCTGGTATCTCATCTTCACATTAGTGTAGAGAGAGGTATCTCATCTACACATTAATGTAGAGGCTGGTATTTCATCTACACATTGGTGTAGAGGCTGGTATATCATCAACACATTAGGGTATAGAGGGGTATCTCACCTACACATAAATGTAGAGGCTGGTATATCATCAACACATTAGTGTAGAGGCTGGTATCTCATCTACACATTAGTATATAGAGGAGTATCTCATCTACACATTAGTGTATAGAGGGGGATCTCATCTACACATTAGTGTATAGAGGGGTATCTCACCTACACATAAATGTAGAGGCTGGTATATCATCAACACATTAGGGTATAGAGGGGTATCTCATCTACACATTAGTGTATAGAGGGGGATCTCATCTACACATTAATGTAGAGGCTGGTATTTCATCTACACATTGGTGTAGAGGCTGGTATATCATCAACACATTAGTGTAGAGGCTGGTATCTCATCTACACATTAGTGTAGAGACTGGTATCACATCTACACATTAGTGTATAGAGGGGTATCTCAACTACACATTAATGTAGAGGCTGGTATCTCATCTACACATTAGTGGATAGAGGGGGATCTCATCTTGTAGAGAGGGTATCTTATATATACATTAGTATAGAGAGAGGTATCTCATCTACACATTAATGTAGAGGCTGGGATATCATCAACACATTAGGGTATAGAGGGGGATCTCACCTACACATTAATGTAGAGGCTGGTATATCATCAACACATTAGTGTATAGAGGAGTATCTCATCTACACATTAGTGTATAGAGGAGTATCTCATCTACACATTAGGGTATAGAGGGGTATCTCACCTACACATTAATGTACAGGCTGGTATCTCATCTACACATTAGTGTAAAGAGGGGTATCTTATCTACACATTAGTGTAAAGAGGGGTATATCATCTACACATTAGTGTAGAGAGAGGTATCTCATCTACACACTAATGTAGAGGCTGGTATCTCATCTACGCATTAGTGTAGAGAGGGTATCTTATATATTCATTAGTGTAGAGAGAAGTATCTTATCTACTCATTAGTGTAAAGAGGGGTATCTTATCTACACATTAGTGTAAAGAGGGGAATCTCATCTACACATTAGTGTAGAGGCTGGTATCGCATCTACTCATTAGTGTAGAGAGGGTATCTTATATATACATTAGTGTAGAGAGAAGTATCTTATCTACACATTAGTGTAAAGAGGGGTATCTCATCTACACATTAGTGTAGAGACTGGTATCACATCTACACATTAGTGTATAGAGGGGTATCTCATCTACACATTAGGGGATAGAGGGGTATCTCACCTACATATTAATGTACAGGCTGATATCTCATCTACTCATTAGTGTAGAGAGAGGTATCTCATCTACACATTAATGTAGAGGCTGGTATCTCATCTTCACATTAGTGTAGAGAGAGGTATCTCATCTACACATTAGGGTATAGAGGGGTATCTCACCTACACATTAATGTACAGGCTGATATCTCATCTACACATTAGTGTAGAGAGAGGTATATCATCTACACATTAGGGTATAGAGGGGTATCTCATCTATACATTAGAGTAGAGGCTGGTATCTCATCTATACACTAGTGTAAAGAGGGGTATCTTATCTTTACATTAGTGTATAGCGGGGTATCTCATCTATTCATTAGTGTAAAGAGGGGTATCTCATCTACACATTTGGGTATAGAGGGGTATCTCATCTATACATTAGTGTAGAGAGATATATCTCATCTATACATTAGTGTAGAGAGATATATCTCATCTATACATTAGTGTAAAGAGGTATATCTCATCTACACATTAGTGTAGAGGCTGGTATCTCATCTACACATTAGTGTAAAGAGGGATATCTCATCTACACATTAGTGTAGAGGCTGGTATCTCTTCTATACATTAGTGTATAGAGGGGTATCTTATCTTTACATTAGTTAGTATTATCGTAAGAATGTGATGTAAATTTTAATCTTACTACAAATGCCGATGACTTGTTTCTTGTTGTTTACTTGGGTCCTTTTTCGTCAATTCCATCTCCGTATGACAGACATAGGAGTCCCTTAGTGATGACGGTATATCCCTGTGGGTACACTGCTACAATCTAAATCTACAGAAAAATGCTTGTCGACTGATCGCTCACATGATGTAAACCTGTTGGGTTTTAAAAGAATAGACGAAAATGTAAGACTTTCCAAAATAAAAGCTTACCAAAGTGAGCCAGTTTGTAATGCTCATTGGAGTGCATTGCAGTTTTGTTGTCGTTATCTGAGTTCTTGGTGTTA
This sequence comes from Mizuhopecten yessoensis, assembly GCF_002113885.1. NCBI lineage: Eukaryota > Metazoa > Mollusca > Bivalvia > Pectinida > Pectinidae > Mizuhopecten > Mizuhopecten yessoensis. Next base: position 125,622 of record NW_018405334.1, on the reverse strand, counting down.
AGATATGACATGACCTGGATTTGATCCTTATTGACATTACGGGTTCCATCGATGAAGAAGAAGGCGCTTACATCTCCGGAAAGCCTGGTCTTATTCCCACTGTACTTTTCCAAGGTATATATCATTCTTTTGTTTTCAATTTGCGATTTTGAGTTTAAATGATGCTTTTTTTTTGTTGTCCACAGGTACTGACCATATTTTATTTTCCTTCCATTTATTATATATATATAATCATTATAGTGAATGTTATACAATGACGAAATGAGTCCGAAAAAAATTCCTGAATTATTTATAATGTGTGTGTCAATGAAGACGTTTACACCTCCGGAAAGCCTGGTTCAGTTGCTATATACAATGTATTTCTGAAGCAACCTTAAGAAATGAGTCAGAAAAGGATATAAAGACAAACTCTGATCAAATCTACTGAAAACATCCTTTCTACCTAACCTTTTTACAAACATCCCTCCTCCCAAATACGACGTAGTAAGCGAAACTGGTTCGTCATTAAAATGATCGTCCAATTATTCAACTATGAATTTCGGTTATAAAAACGACTCGCTTCTCTGAAACCAAAATAGCATGACATGCGAAACGCTTACACGACCAAATGCAAGGTGACAAACATCCTCGAAATGTCATAGAGAAATTTAAGGTACCCTGCTAGCTACACCAATAATTATAAAAGCCATGGTCGAATCGCTTGGACGGCCGATTGTCAACAGGCCGTTTCAGTTAGCTTTTCTAATCATCCCGAGCCCTTCGCTCCTTCCGGGCTATTCATATATAGTTGACGACGTCAGCTAACCACAACGTTATACACTAACACATTTGTTATATTACTCAATCCATGTTCAGTGTAACTTATCAATATTTGATTTGATTGTTTTTTCTTTAGTTGTTGATTTTCTGCATGGTGTAATAAACATTACAAAAACAAAACAGAAACAATAACAAAAAGACATCTATATATATTTCATATATAATATTAAGAACTATTTCACATATTTTATTTACGTTTCATTTCGTTCTCTAGAGTTTAACGTTTTTGTATGCTATACGTTTTTAATATTTTAGTATACTCAGTAGTAGTAGTTATGTAAAATACATTCAAAACATTAAATCATATTAACACATAAAATGATATAATAAGATACAGGAAAATCACGTGACAACCACCTGAGCGTAGGCCACGTGATATGTGTCAGTATTGTCTGTGTCTTTGCTATCGTCAGGTTTACTTGGTCTCCGTACAGAATCGTCTAATCCTGTCGTATCCACCTTGACATATATCAAACCCTCATCGGTCGTGTTTGATGTGCGTGTTGCATTTTCATCAGGTTTGTTCTTTTTAGGTTTGTTTACAACAGCATACAGGTCATTTCCGTCTCCACTCAGGTTCGACAACTCAATTTCGTTTTGTTCACCTTCTTCGCTTTGTTTGGGGTGGGTTTTCTTTACCTGAGCGTATTCCACTTCCGTTGAATTTGACTGTGGAAGCTGAACAGTGGAATAGTTACCATTTGATGGAATATGATGAGAGGTGTCGTATAGAATGTTCTTTTTCATACCATCTCTCTCCTCAACGCTGTTGGCTCCAGTAGCACTGGTAATTGGATTGGACGTTCCGTACGGGTCTATGGTGTCATCGATATAGCTTTCTCTACCTTTGGAGGATTTGCCATGTTTTCTGACGAATGAAACAAAATTTAAATATCTTATAGCACAGAGCGAATTCCGAAATAAACAATTTATATTTTTTCGTTTATTTTGACGTTCTCTAGGTAGGCGCCCTTTTGGTACTGGCTTGGAGTTATAATTTTGCCTCTCTGTCCTTATAGAGTGGTATACTTTGTCATTGGTTAAAGACGAAGTGGTACTAGCGTTATATTAAGTGTTTATCCACAAACGGAATGATTTATTTTGACTCTGTGCAAAGAAAGGGTTGGATATTTTGTCTGTGTGACTCAGTGATATATTTTGTCGTTGTGCAGAGAAAGGAATGGCATATTTTGTCACTGTGACGGAGCGATGTATTGTGTCTCTGTGCAGAGAAAGAGTGGCATATTTTGTCACTGTGACGGAGTGATGAATTTTGTCTCTGTGCAGAGAAAGAGTGATATATTTTGTCTCTGTGACGGAGTGATGTATTCTGTCTCTGTGCAGAGAAAGAGTGGCATATTTTGTCACTGACGGAGTGATGAATTTTGTCTCTGTGCAGAGAAAGAGTGGTATATTTTGTCACTGTGACGGAGCGATGTATTCTGTCAATGTGCAGAGAAAGAGTGGCATATTTTGTCTCTGTGACGGAGTGATGGATTTTGTCTCGGTGCAGAGAAAGAGTGGCATATTTTGTCTCTGTGACGGAGTGATGTATTCTGTCTCTGTGCAGAGAAAGAGTGGCATATTTTGTCCCTGACGGAGTGATGAATTTTGTCTCTGTGCAGAGAAAGAGTGATATATATTGTATCTGTGACGGAGTGATGTATTCTGTTTCTGTGCAGCGAAAGAGTGGCATATTTTGTCACTGTGACGGAGTGATGGATTTTGTCTCTGTGCAAAGAAAGAGTGGTATATTTTGTCTCTGTGACGGAGTGATGTATTCTGTTTCTGTGCAAAGAAAGAGTTGTATATTTTGTCTCTGTGACGGAGTAATGGATTTTGTCTCAGTGCAGAGAAAGAGTGGCATATTTTGTCACTGTGACGGAGCGATGTATTCTGTCTCTGTGCAGAGAAATAGTGGTATATTTTGTCTCTGTGACGGAGTGATGGTTTTTGTCTATGTGCAGAGAAAGAGTGGTATATTTTGTCTCTGTGACGGAGCGATGTATTCTGTTTCTGTGCAGAGAAAGAGTGGTATATTTTGTCTCTGTGACGGAGTGATGGATTTTGTCTCTGTGCAGAGAAAGAGTGGTATATTTTGTCTCTGAGACGGAGTGATGGATTTTGTCTCTGTGCAGAGAAAGAGTGGCATATTTTGTCTCTGTGACGGAGTGATGGAGTTGTCTCTGTGCAGAAAAAGAGTGGTATATTTTGTCTCTGTGACGGAGTGATGGATTTTGTCTCTGTGCAGAGAAAGAGTGGCATATTTTGTCTCTGTGACGGAGTGATGATGTTGTCTCTGTGCAGAAAAAGAGTGGTATATTTTGTCTCTGTGACGGAGTGATGTATTTTGTCTCTGTGCAGAGAAAGAGTGGTATATTTTGTCTCTGTGACGGAGTGATGTATTTTGTCTTCATGCAGAGAAAGAGTGGTATATTTTGTCTCTTTGACGGAGCGATGTATTATGTCTATGTGCAGAGAAAGAGTGGTATATTTTGTCTCTGTGACGGAGTGATGTATTTTGTCTTCGTGTAGAGAACGAGTGGTATATTTTGTCTCTGTGACGGAGTGATGTATTTTGTCTTTGTGCAAAGGAAGAGTGGTATATTTTGTCTCTGTGACAAGTGATGTAATTTGTCTTTGTGTACTGATAGTAAGAACTATCTTCTTCCACATTACTTTACTTTAGGTCATGAAATGATAACTCCAATTGTGGGGAACAATGGTTACTGTCTGTGTATACTACATGTTTAGAAATATGACTTACCTTGAACATACTATAGCGATGATCAATATGATCACGATAAGGAGGAATCCTCCTGCAGCGGTTGGTATCACGATAATCACTGTTGAATAAAGAAAAAAATATTTGCATTGATAAGCAAGAAATAAACGGATTTACTATTAATATAGATAAAAAAAAATATCATAGAGTATAACAAATAAAATATGAAGAAATGCACAGGTGTAAGATAACATCAAGAGGCAACAATCTAAACGAGATATAACTCTAATCGTATGTTTGGAACAAAATTTCATTTTCATGTTAATTTAAATTTCAAAGATTTATCTAAGAAATACAAAACACAATAAGAAAATAAGAAAATCAAAATATCATTTCTAGAATATATATTTCTTCTATAAACATTGTATCGAAAACCCAATAAATATTATTTGGTGTTTAGAGCCATGTGATAACGTATATTGCAAACATAAAATACCTACACGGCAAACTATCCACTGTGCTCTGTGTACTTGTATCGCTAGGTAAGCTAGATGTTGGATGTGATGACGTTGGACCCGCACTTGCTGTTCCTTGGTCAGTGTTAGACACATTGGTAATTACTGGTGTGGTCTGTTCATCGGTTGTGCTAGGCTTCTCTGTGTGATTTGTAGTTTGACTGGTAGTTTTAGCTACTGTGGTAGTACTTGTACGAGTTGACGGTGGTGTGGTGGTCGTCTCTGGCTTAGAACACGTAATTGTAAAGGTGGTGTTTGGTAATATCAGATATCCTACAATGATAGACGGAAATGAAGAATGATAGATATATATGGAATCAGGTTACCCTTGCATTGGTGCATGAAATAGCATATAGCACAGAATTGCAGTCCCCGAAGCCTATATATATGGTCAATTTGTTTGACACAGACAAAAGAAAAACAACCGTGATTCCAACCATTTTGCAATCAACATGGAATAATTTTCCTAAAAAGCAGAGAAGAACTGGTAGGACGTAATAACGACAGTCATCCCCGACATTTACGTTATCTGCATCCCGGAATATGTCATGACAAAGTTGAAGGCTTTCTATGCGCCGCATTGCTGATGATACAACAAGGCAAGTCCAATCCGTTGGTACATACCATAAGAATCTCGCGGCAGCATAACGGTAAAACAACACAACTTTGCGGGTGTCGCACCTCTGTAGTCTTAATAGGACAAGTATCAGCCCAGTAATTGGTCTGTTCTCTATACATGAAACTAATCTTATAGCTAACTTTGTGCCTTTGATATCGTCATGACATAATCCAGGGATGCAGAGAACGCAGGTGATCGTGTCACATGGGATTGCGAAGATGAACAACATTGTAAATTAAACATTTCCTTAATGAGTGTTGGACATTGTACACGTTTGCCTGGAATACTTTAACACATTTCCGCGTATTTGTCAACTTAAGCATCTTCCCCCGGCGGTTGAGATCCCTCATCTTACCCCCAAGCAGGGAAATAATCTTTTTTCTGAATTTTGACTTTATATCAATGCATTGTTAACGTGACGTCATATACTTGTTTTAGATAGTAATATACCTTTGTCGCCATCTTACGGTGAGACTAATATATCCTGTTACCGGGACATATGTGGAAACACCTGTCCTGTGTGAGCGAAAACAAGAGTCCACGTGGTCGTAGTAAAACCTGGAATTTGCGACTCTAATGATCATGTCAAGAACAATGTTTTCCAAAGTTTTTACCAAGAGCTTGATATAACGAAAGTAAGTAAAAAAGTAAAAGATACACCTGGATTGATTTTAAAGACCATGAAACAATACAACAACGATCATTAATAAATTGATTTAGTTATTGTGTTAAAAATTCATATTCTTTTATAAATAAGATGAATTTTCAAAATTGTCTATTATTTTCTATATAGAATAGTCGGTAGTTTTTGGAAAACACTGCGATTTATTGAAAGTTATTGAATTATGGATTGTATGTCCCCTTTATTTGGAAACGTACAGTAATTGAAATGTATTTTGAAGAATATTCCTAAATCAATATTGATTTCCGTAAATCTTTTGACCACGTTAACAACAAAGTTGAAAATAAATCGATGTTCAGGAAATCCAATGCAGGTCATCCTCATATCTGTCAAATACATTTAAGAAAACATAATTTATAAATTCTCTTGGTTATTACTGTGTAATCAAAATATCATCTCCCGATACTGGAAATTATATACATTTATTATATTCCCAACAATTTACCACTCTGCTCGAAGTATTGAGAATGTTGTATGTATGCAGATGATACTTCAATTCAAAATGTAGACAAGAAAATTAATGTCATTGAACCTTGGTTCCTGCGTTACTTAATGTATAAAACGGATTATTTGAAGAAACAAAGACTTCCGAATAAAGGTCCTACTATTTCAGCAGATTTACATAAGTATCTTAAAGAATCACACGTCATTGTAGCTATCATTTTTTTCTGCCATATATTCCCCTTTATGAAAACAAGTTGAATAATGCTCAATGAAGTTGATGAAAAATGGTAGAAAGCACTTTAAAAACGTGAAGGATAATATTGAGTCAATTTTACCCCTTTGTCATATCGACATATACATATGTATACATGTGTGATTATTAAATTTTTGAAATGTAATTTTGTTATTTTCATGGCTTGTGATGAACTTGTTTTTTATGATTACACCTGTAACATACACATGAATATAGGTTATATGCCGATATCCAGTCAATGTATGTACATGTTTTAGTATCATATTCTTAAACATGTGATGTAAATCTAGTGCATTTTTATACCAACCACCAGTGCAAATAGTCCTTGAGCAATTAATGCATGTAGATAGTTTTTATCATTAAATGATGGAACTTATATGATCACAACTTCAAAGACCGTTTTTATTTACCTGTAATATTGAGACAGTACTTAGAATCTCCACCAGGCCCACCACTCCATGTTATAGTCATTGGTGGGTTATAAACTAGTGCTTCCGGAAATGTGTTACATGTTAAGCTTTGAATTCTCTCTCCAGTTTTTATTGTATCGTTGACCACTATTTCACTGCCACATCCGGGTGTACTTGGATTCAGCCCAATACCGTAATATTGTACGTATACGATAAAAATAATTGTAGCGTTAACAGTACACGAACAAGTTGTCTCCCCTGTTGCTCCGGCGCTGTGTGTGTCCAGTATCACTTTGTCTGACGTCACGTTGCCATCCTCACACATTCGAATGTCTATGATTAAAAGAAAATTTAAGATTATATTTTGAAAACACAATTGAAATGTTTGTAGTTTGTATAAAAAGTAGTTTGTAAAAAAAGTTGCTTAAAACAGAACCGTAGAAAAGCAGAGACACAGTGTCGACGGACCAAATTAATCGATCACCAACAGATTTAAAGGGAGCAATGTCGGCTAATTAGTTCACTACTCTTTCAGTCAAAGAAGGCTTATTATTCGGAAAGAATCGAAGAATGCGGTAAGGATAATAGACAGCTTTTTAGACTCACCAAAAACCTAATGAGACACAAAGGTGAAATTATCCTACCAAACTGTAATTCTGAAAAAGAATTAGCAAGCAAGTTCAGTGATTACTTTCTGAATTAAATCAACTCAATCAGGAAAATAATTGCCAAAGTGAACAAGTGAGTTTGATCCACTGCCTAGAGACCTATTAAAGAAAAGTCTTGAAGCACTGATTCCTTTGATTACCTCAATTATGAACAAATCATTGGCTGAGTCAAAGGTTCCATTATGTTTCAAGAAGGCACATGTCAGACCATTGTTAAAGAAGCCTCGAATGGACCAGGACGAGTTGAAAAACTACCGCCCAGTTTCAAATCTGTTTCAAGATCTTGGAGAAGGTTGTGTCCCGGCGTTTAGATGTTCATCTCCATGCAAACAGTCTCCATGACATCATGCAATCGGCCTACCGCATGGGACACTCTACTGAGACGGCCCTCCTACTTGTACATAATGATATAGCTTCTGCATTGGATAACAAGTGCAGAGCGGTGCTTGTCATGCTGGCCTTGTCAGCTGCATTTGACGTCATCGACCATGGCATACTTTATAAACGTCTGGAATACTCTTATGGAGTGACTGATACCGCACTATGCTGGATACAGGCTTACCTGAGTGAACGACGACAGTGTGTTGTCATCGGATCTTCAACCTCACATGACAAAGTACTAGATTCCGGGGTTCATCAAGGGTCGGTGTTAGGACCACGAAAACATTGTATGTACTCCAAACCGATTGAAGAGATTTGTCGTCGCCATATCCTTCGCTATCATTGCTATGCTGATGACACACAAATTAACATGGTCATCAAAACACAGATATCAGTATCTGGATGTATCGCCAACATGCTTAAGCTTAATCAGAAAAAGACGGAACTAATCGTCTTTTCCCCAAAGTGTCAGCAAACAATGGCTCTCAAGCTCAAGGTCCGTGCCAGAACTATTGAGACTGTTCCAGCTGTTAACAACCTAGGGGTATACTTTGATAATTCACTGAACATGGCGAAACAAGTGAACTTTATTGCCAAATCATGTTACTTCCAGATCAGGAACATTGGCTGTATTCAGCAGTTTATAACTGCAGATGCATGCAAGATTTTGGTGCATTCACTTGTTACCTCTCGGTTGGATTATGGTAACGCCCTGCTCTGTGGTATATCTGACAAACTAACTAGTCGTCTGCAGAGGGTCCAGAACACTGCAGCACGGCTAGTTACTCGTACTCGAAAGAGAGAGCACATCACACCTGTGCTTTATTCGTTGCACTTGTTACCTGTACGATACACTAGGTCACAGTACAAAATTCTGGTATACAAGGCACTGAATGGAACAGCTCCTCAGTACCTACAGGAGCTTGTTACCCTGTATCAGCCGTCACGATCACTGCGGTCGGAGTCAGAATCTTTGTTGTGTGTTCCAAAATCTCGTACTGTGACCTACGGAAACAGATGAAGGGTTTCGGCTACGTTGTGGAATAGCTTACCATCTGCTATTAGAAAGTCAAATACCCTGGCCAAGTTCAAGAGGGACATCAAAACTCACCTCTTCACGTCTGCATTTTAGAATACTTGTAAAGACGTCATGTAAACACCACCCTTTTATCTGTTCAAGTATGTGCACATTGCTTGTTTAAATGTATAAAAGTGATTGTAAGCCTTTGTTTGTTTTGTTTTCACAATCATAACCATTACTATTATCAATATGTTGTAAAGCACTTTAGAGTTATTTTACAAATTATATAGGGCGCTATATATAAATGTTGTATATTATTTTATTATTATATATATAAAACACTCATAAAGGGATTGTTCCTAATGAGAGCAGGTTGTTGATTGAAAACAAGTCAGAAACATAATTTATAGGCAAATGGTTGTTTCGTGATAGTCACGATAATAGGTAACCGTAATTATGCATAGTCCAGAAATATTGTTTTTTGTCCCCTAGACAAATCGAAAATTATTTTCTACCTTCAGTTAGACCCCTGAGAGTGATTGAAACCAAAAGGTTGCATCGTCTATAGTCTACGGCTTGGGCACTATTTCATCATGCACTTAACAACACTATGAGATACTAGTGGTTACATCATATGACTTTAAATATTGTTTTAAAATGAAAAATAAGTGTTTGTGTTGACTGTTTAATCAGTGCACCTATGCGGAAAATAGGGAAAGCTACTATTATGCGCCAAAACTAAATTTATAAAGCCAAGATATTGTCGCAAAGATCGAGTACAACTCATTATATTATACACACAGAGAGATCGCAAATGTGTGACATACTCTTTTGAATAAAAAAGAGATATTTCATATAAACAATAATCTCAAGCTACACGGCTATAGTTAACCGTAGAAGAATAGGACAATAGTGTGCCTCCCAGTCCTCTGCTCTGCCAATCGAGCTAAAGAAAATTTCCCTCTAGCACGAAGGTAGAAGCCGAGCGTAATCCTATGTACAAATGACACCAGCTACACTACCCCCCACCCCCGACCCCCACACCCTTTAAAATTTGAAGTCCCTCACAAACGCAACGACAACCTGAGTTACCATTTGTAACAGGAAAGATAATTGTGTGTTTCCACCAGGGATCGAACCAGTGACCCCAGCTTCCGCAGCTCTAGTGATCCAGTAAAAGGCATATTCTCATTAACGCGAAGCTCGAAGGCGACCATAATCCTATGTGCAATTAAAGCTTACTACTCATCTGTTTAAAACCTATTGTGCATATTTCTAGAGCTCCATCGGGGTCGGTTTGGACATGGTTTGGTGATTTGTCTTGAAAGTACTGTTTACCTTTCAAAGTTCAGTTATAATTTGACTCGAATAATTACAAATGAGTGTCCAATGGGAAAAAGATTAAGGAACGCCACTGACCTTTAACAGCTGATAAAAGATACGCCCTGTAAACTAACTCGGAAATCAAAAGACAAAGTGTGCTGCAAGTGACTAGTTTGTTACTTACATTGGTAGACGAGTGATACCCGCCTATCGAAGTAGTATATTTATAGTATGTCAATTATCAATATGAATATGTTGATGGAAGTATTCACAGTAGGAAATTATGGTTTTAATGAGTTTTTGTACGGGGTGGTAAAGTAAGATTCGTAAAATAACTTAATTTATCTACAGTATATATAAATAGCATACATACAAAGGTACAATATAAGTAAGAATTAAGTTACATCGATTGGCATAACATTAATATTAATACATAGTCACTCAAGTTTGGTATCATTAAGGTCAGTGTTTTACAAATATTGTCCTTTAAACAACGATAAAACAACTTACATGGTATGTTTTCTGATTCAGCAGCATCTGAACACTCGCTCTCAGTAGTGCCTAAAAATAATCATCAAAAATTAATAACATTATTCTGTATTTGGAATACAGACAAACAGTAACTTACAATAAAACACACATTTGAATAAGCAACTGAATTTTGAGAACAGTAATTTGACATCCAAAAAGGCTAGTATCACGGTTTGTAAATGTCGTGTGTAATGACGTTTTACTCTGTGAAGCGTGTAGGATAACTGTCCCGAGATATTATTGCTAGAATATGGACTATGTCATGTAATTCTAAATCTACAACGTAGAATAGTATTGGGGGAAAAGTATACGATAAAAAGCCTGCAAAATAAGAAATGTGATATGTCGCCTTTGGAACCTGAAAACATAAGCATAATGCTTTAAATTGGGACCATTAAATCAAATTTAAAATAATTGGCAAATCCTTAAAGGATGAATATAAGACATTCACAGGTGATTGCATCCATAATTGGTAATGTCAAAAAGGACTCATCAGTGTTACTAGGGGTCGAAAAGAGCAGGTTTTGGTTTTGCTGTTCATAAGTAGGGTCACCTCATATATCAAATAAAATGATTAAATATCGATATAAGAAAAAAAAGCCTACTTTATGTCACGGTTCGGTTAGGTAACTATATCGTTTTATCATACATCTATGCTTAGGTAACGCATTTACGCTACTTACACGTTTCAAGGCAGTCGGTGCATTGTATCAACAACTACCTTAGAAATGCTCCTCTGTTCTATATATCACACACATTCAACAAATAAAAGTATGTTTAAGTCAGGTATGAACTTTAAAAATGTATCAAAGTTGGCTGATCATGCGGAAAGGATGATGAATGTTTTTACAAACCGCATACATCTCAATAAGCTTTTCCTTACAATCCTTTTCATTTAAATTTCATTTTAAATTTTGATATGATCTTTTTTAAAACATACATTTCTATATTGATTGTGTATATCTTGAGAACAGGGTGGAATTAATTTTAGATGTTCTAGTTAATTGTATATTCTTTAGTATGGTCGCTGTTTTCGTGTATTACTACAATCATATTTTCTATTGTTCGTGTTGACGCAAAACAATAGGAAGTCGACGATTTTCTATAAATAGTGTCATATGCAATATATCAATAATATCAATAACAACAATAAAAAACCCTAACCCCCCCCCCCCCTCCCCCAAAAAAAAAATAAAAAAAAAAAAAAAAACCCCCCCCCCCCCCCCCCCCCCTCAATAAATCTCAATAAAACAATATTAAATACAAAATGACTTTGTCACTGAAAAACTTAGAGATAAAATATCTTACTATTAAGAGTGAAGAACAAAGGCTACTCTCAGTCAGCAACGTTGAAATAATCATAATCAATTTGGATACTACAACATTATATTTCTCGTGTTATCGACAAGTACCCTTCATCCTAGTGTTCAATTTCGTGCAGTTTTGTACAGAGCTCCTGAAGTCACATTCAGTGCATGGTATTTGCTGGTGCCACATTTCTGTATATTGTAGTGTCAAAACAAAGCAGTTAAAAAAGGAAAATGTAAAATTAGTCAAAGGTTTTACTGTTATCAAATTGCGCCCTAAGAAGCTACAAGGCTTATCATTGGCGTCTACAACTGTATAAACTATATGAACTAAAACATGACCAGGGATAGCAGAAAGAGAATTAAATACTTGTTGATAATCTCACCAATTAAACCCAATGTTCAGCTAATACCTCTGAGAATTTATTGATATTTGTTACACTGTAACAAAAATCGATGAGATGATATCCAAATCAATCACCAATAGTGAGTATGATATAGTAATGTATTGTATCAGAAATGCCATGGTCAGTCATTTCAGTAAATGTAAACAGTAATCTATATGCCCTCCGCACATTCTTCTTCCTAGTTGACATGTAGGTGATTCTTATCAAAACCATGCATTTTAAGAGTAGCTAGTCGACTCAGTATTACTTACCTTGAATGTTTAGAAGAAGAATGATAAAAAACACCATCATAGTCTCCATTATGCTGGTTGTAACTGTACATGTAGTAAATACCTTGTAGAACACAGAAACAGGCGATTGTCAGCGAAGATTTACTGTTTAAATGCACCCGGAAGACTTACTACACCAAACTGTACCATATATATACACACACACATACTAGTTTTAAATACTCCCTGTGTATTTAAGGAAAAGTAACGCAAGACAGCACACATTTAATGTGCCTCATCCTACAATAACCGGTTAGTATTGTGTTACCGGTTTCTATTTACAAATTTCCATGTAATACACAAACACACAAGCGCAGTGTACACATGTGCTGGATAAGTAAAACTAGCTTTATTATTTCGTTTATAAATTTACCGAACTTAATATAAGTTACGTAGTAATATCTTTTCAAAAATACAAACTGAAATTGTGTTTGCTTGTCTTTCGTCCAACTGTTACCCAGATCGCACTGAATGACACTGTACAACCGTTTATTTTTTCCCTCTACTCTGTCGGCTTGACCTATTCCTTGATAGCATTGAGCAACTTCAGTTTTGAGGATAAAAGGTTAACACAGCGAAATCGTCTTTGAAAGCCTGTATCGTAATAATTGTAGTTTTGTCTCTGTCTGTTGCCGTCCTGTTCTCGTCGTAGGCAACACTGCGACAAGGTATCGGGTATAGACATATCGGAAGTTATAGAAACAATCTAGCATGGGTTTCAACTTCCAAAACATTAATGAGGTAAGTTCATGATTTAATGTTTCATTTGAATGAGCCTCTCTGGTGACCAAAATGTCAAATTCTGTTTTTCTTATAAATAAGTCTATTGTTCGTGAAAACATTTTCTCAGACTGACTTATATAAAACAGGCTTTGAGAGGTCACAATAAGTCTGATAACATGACTTTGTTGCACTTGTAACGTCACAAATGAAACCATGATAACCTAGTCAATTACAGCTTCATAAGGTGTAAGTAAACCTGTGTTCATAACAAAATTGATAGAACAGGTGTTATTCTTACTGATAACAGTGTACTTATATTATATAAATTGTTATCACTGATATTGTCAACTTATTTTCTGACTTAATAAATCATAAAGGGCTCGCTCGTAAAGGGTATCACAATGATATACAGGAACCTTACTCTTAACAATATGCTACACCATACATCCCATAATAATTTCGTTAAATGAACTAACTTATACTTTCGCATTCATGCTCAACAGCCATGCGATACCCGTTTAAAACACACCATTGTGATTCTCCAGTCTACATTGTTATGTTAAAGACAGCTTTTCACTTCATCACTGGTCAACATCCCAACATTGGCATAGATTTATTTTAAAAGGAAACTTTACCACATAACGTGATTTTCTTCGTAGATTCAGCATCAATTTAAAACTTCCGCTTAAAAAATAATTTACTAATTTGTATCAATGAAAATCCTCAGATTACAGAAGGAAAATTTAGTCATATATACTCTATCTCCAATTTTTACACTTTTTCGTCTTTCTACCTGCTAAATTAGCCATGCAATATAATTTACATATATACAATGGCAGCAAATTCATCCATTTTGGCTTTCTGGATATATGAAAATTCCCCTTACAAGATGCACAGTATACTTTATCCATCGTTATACCGCCAAATGAAATAATAGCGAAGTACAGCACATCGTCAATTTAATCTTTCAAACTGTAGATTAATGTTCAATTTTCTCTCTCTCAAAAATTCTCTACTATATATCAGTTACATATTGCATAGGCTTATATGCTGTAACTCTAGTATCGAGTCACTACAGACTCAGGTTTAGGAATTATTTGTGTATTAAATGGCTTATTTCCTGTCAAGTCATAACTAAAGTCTTCCGTGTGTACCTTACACTGGGATTGTGTATCATTTGTCACTCACATAAACCGTATAAAGTGCATGTAAGGAGACCCTTTTAGCTTAGGTGCAGGGTTGTGACGCCACTCTGGAAAACCAGGTTCACAGGAAGTCATTACATGTATGTACAAATATCGTTGAAAGGTTTTTTTCAACCAGCCTAAATATTCCCAGAGCTTAAATGAAAGGGTCTAAAGTACAGAAATATCACTTATGTAACATGTTAATGAAAAGTGTTACAGAGACGAAAGGATTTTGATTTTGATGAATGTAATATGTTTTGTCATTTAGGGGAATAGTATCGCCTATATCTGGGAAACCCACATTTACTGTAATATAGTAAGATAATATGTAATTTTAGTATGTCATTGAGGAAAACATATACTGCTTTTTATTTTAACATATGTCAAACGCATTGTAATTATTTCTTGACAATAAATTAATTCTACATTTTATATTTATTTTAACCATATCAAATTAATTTGTTCATCATATATCTATTCTACCAGGTCGACTTTGTAATGGGTCTTTTAAAACTTTCTTCTACTTATATTTGAGCAATAATAATTTCGTGTTCTGATGTAAGCAAGTGAGGCTTGTATGACTCATTTTGGATGCATGAGTTTTGTCGAGTGAGGAAACAAGCGTGTATGTGCATGTTGTTTACACATACAACATACTCTGTATATTAATCAAAGGCACTCCTGCACTCCATTTCTACTCTTAATGACACTATTCCATTAAATATTAGAATCCATATCCATACATATGTTTTGTCATTACTACAATATGAAATATGATGCGTGTTCACTGTTTATAACTGTAAGAAGAGGGCGCTCATAGGCTTTGCCTTCTGCCCAATTCTTTTAAATCTAAGATCTGAACAATAAATATTCTGAAATGAAAAAAACAACAACGCCGTTTTCAACTATAGCAATGATAAACCGACAGGACAGGAAAATAGAAAATAGATATTGATATTTTGTAATTCATATCATCACATTGTATCGGTCTTCGTACCTTACCCAGCATAATTATATATTATGTGTATATCAGAGGTTTTGTGATGCTGTTTTCGTTGGTTGAATATTTTTGCATAACCGTGAATTTTATAAACATAAAATCTACTCGTAAAATAAAAGACTAAATCGTCAAAATGTTTTTGTTTATTACTTTTTTATTTACAAAGATTTGGTTTCCGTGTACATATCGGCATTTAACTGTTGTATAAGACAACGAATGCTGCATTGCCAGTTTACAATAAGACAAGTATGTTGTATATATTTATAACAATAGTTAATACCCAAAACATAGGAAACATAGGAAGTGACTAAGATATGACCGTATATACCTTACGATCCATAACAACCTGTTGTATTTGTACATCTTAACAAACGCTGTGGTCATACAATGTCTGACAACGATCCCTTTTTGTGTTAAGCTCTCTCAAGTATGTCACAATTGCCTCATTAAAAGGGGTTACGTATCTCTAATATTCACTGAAGCGCTGCAGCCATTATGAGTTCGTTACAGGCAGGAAGAAATATAAATAGTTTCTTCGTCCCAGGCCAATAAGTTGAAATAGAGTCAACAAATGTTAATTAAGTGAGATGAACTTGTATCTATTCAATAAATAAAGAATGGTATAGATATGTTGTATCGCCGACTGATCGGTCCAATCTTTAGCTCAGGGACAGGTACTCAGAGACTCGAGGTTTCCCAAAGAATGGCGGGGGAATCCCGTACGACGTCACCAGACGTTCAGGGAATTCGATTTGGGCAAAACTCGGGGCAACTTGGGGCAATCCCTCGATAGATAATGAAAACTTAGAATAAAAAAACAAATAAACCCTTCTGTTCTTAAATATAAGATAGGTAATAACGTGCCTGTTGCCGATAAACAATTTAATGCAAAATAAAGATGGAGATCCCAACATGGTTATAAATAACTTTGAGGGTTGACAAGCGTACAAGGGGAAACTCACACATACACAAGCTGACGTAACAGACTTGCGCATTGGGGAACTAGCGTAAAGTAGACCGACCAATGAATCAATGTTAAAACAGAAACCAAGATGTCAGCGCAAATGAAAGATGCGTTAACTATTTACTGACGGCATTCCGAGATAAATGGACATCGGTTACCAGAGGACGTTACGATAGATTAAGTTAACGATGATAGATCCGAAATATTGCTCATAAATAGAACAATAACATTATAAATAATGAGAAATAGATCAAATGTTCACATGAACTTTAAACAGCTGATCGTAGCGAGACCTAAGTAAACCATGAGGCATGACGATCAACCTATTATCGTAACATTATATAGTAGTGTCATGTCAGTGGAATATCACAACCACAACCTCGGCACGGTAGCACGACGCATTACCCAGTCAAATTTTTTTGAACAACAGACATACGTAAAATACCCAAGAAGCCGCCCCCTAAAGGCAAAAAATGAAAGAGCAAAAGAAACACGCTCGAGGCAATAGCCAGGGACAGCAGACCAATTGTTGGTGGTATGCTATGTGTGGACAAGAAGACAGTACAGCAGGAGATTTATGGTTCTGAAGGGGTCCCTATAAGTAGTCGATTACGATCATTCAGTATCAAAAGCAGCTGATTTGATGTTCCATCGGGTATTGGTCCCTCTGGGCAGTCTTTGTTTATTTCTAGCTCTAACATAGGATAACATTACTGTATAACGGGAAGTTTTCGCTCAGTCAGACTTTCTCCCAGTCAGACTTTCGCCCAGACAGACTTTCGCTCAGTCAGGCTTTTGCCCAGTCAGACTTTCGCTCAGTCAGACTTTCGCTCAGTCAGACTTTCGCCCAGTCAGACTTTCGTCCGGTCAGACTTTCGCTCAGTCAGACTTTCGCCCTTCGTTGATGAAATCAATTTTAGTCCAGTGTTAATTTCGCCCTTTTCAGTTGATTACTATGTTTAATGTTCTGTTTACTTATACTTGCTGTAATGATAAATTCATCCTGATTAGGAGGAGCAAAAAAAAAAGGCGAAAACTTAACTGCAGCGAAAATTTCCCGCCATACAGTCATTCGCTATTTGATACATTTGCTCATTTTTATTCGTTTATTCATTATTGCATCCACGTCTTACACATCGAATACCATGTCATACATGTAGAAACATAACGCTATCATATATACTATATCATATATTTATAATACATTTATTGGGTAAGTAATAACAGCTCTGGAGCTTGAACTAACAGACATTTTTCGTACAAGCATGTTTCGTCGAAATCAGTTTTTAATGCACAGTCGAATTTCATTATAACAAACAATAGCTTTTTTTCCCTTGACCTTTTTTTATTTTAGAGTAACAGACGCACTCTATCCAAATTTACATTAATTAACACGATAGAGTGTTAATATATATACTTGCTACATTTCAAAAAGTATATTACACTAAATTAATTGTCATTAAATATCTCGTTAGCTAAGGTGCTCTAAAGGTGTTAAATAGTATTCTGAATAACAACAACAACAACAATAACAACAACACCAACATCAATATAAGAAGGGGCCTACTGCATTAATGCTTAACACTTTTTGTAACCTCCGGTCGAATTCAATAAAGTAATATATATTTACTTATCGTCAATTATTAATATAATACATATTTATCTACACATACTTTACTATCATAGTAAAGTTAACATAAACTTATCGTCAATGTTTCTATACTGACCATAAACTATATTTACATGTGAGCTTAAAGGCCAAACATAACCTGAAATCTGAAGTAAGGAAACACATATTTAATAGTTTGTTAATGTAACCAATCAAAGTAAATATTTTACAGTACATTAATAATGACAATTTTGTCTATTTCCGACTGATTTTAGTACAAACGATTAAAAAAATAAAAAAAATAAGTAAAGCGTTTGGAAACAAATGTTAGATACAACAAAGTAGTAATTGGTAAAAGTTACTAAACGCAAAATTGAGAAACAGCTGAAGTTGATGCACAAACTAAAGCTATACCCTCATCGAGCATTGGATGACGTGCCAGAATTCCCGAGTACCTCGTAAGTGTTTGTAGACAAATCAACATGAGATAATTCGAGACCTTCATATGTGCTGTCTGAACTGGGTGGTAACGGCATATTTACATAACCTTCTTGTGTTGGAATGTTGGATGTTTTTCCCTTAGTATTCTCATGTCTATGTTGTTTCTCTGAAGTGAAATATCTTTGGAAAAAAAGGAAGGAAATACATTTCTAAAGAATTATTTCAACAGAGATTAAATCATTACTTCCTTTTTAATTCCAGTCGTATAGTTTAAACATTAAAAGTGGACATTTTCAAGGTTTGGAAATATTCGCGTGTTTGTACGTTTTTATTCGTTAGCGTTGAGTAAATTAGTGTACGAAAGATCCAGACGCATATAGATGAAATAAAAAACTAGAGAAATTACCAGATATAAAGACTCAAGATTTTAGAACCATTGCTAACAAGCAAATTTCCACAACCCGATCAAGTTAAAGTCACAACTATAAGTATCTGTACTTTAAGTTAAAGTAATTTCAAACAATCAATTTAGAGTTGCCAAAACAATTATGTTAACTTTTGTAAATACATAAATTATTTTTTATTGAATCGCAATAAACGAGATTATATCCAAACTTCATCCTTTTCTAAACCTACCTTCTAACGTAAAGGAGTGTGATGATCGTCACAAATAACAGTATCAGACACATTACAACGATCAAGGCTGCAAAAGCGGGCACTGAAATGGAGACTTAACCTATAGATATTTAATGAAACGCTAACTTTTGCTCAACAACTTTTAAAAGCTTACACTACGGTTCTATAATATTAAAATGTTTCATTATGTTTGAATGTAAAGTTTAATTGTTGTTCCGTCGTCAGAGAGCCCGTATATATGGTGTAAATGTTATTAATCAATTACATTGATGAAAGATTCATATTAAGTACGTTCAAAGTAAACGAGAAACAATATATGATTTTCATACAAATGTTTATGAATTTGAAAGTTATATATTTTACATACATACAATGTATGAATATCAACATACCTGGTAAACTTATGCTTCCTTCTTCTTCACCACTGTAGGGGAAAGCTGTAGAAAACGATCAGAATTCATTTCCGGAAAATGGCGAATGTGAAACATCAAACGCTGATATAAAACTTATACGCATACATGATTAGTTTCATTTTCAAAGTAAAAATTATATAAAAAATGCTTTGAATTAAGACATTTTAAAATTATCTATGAACTTGATATAACTCAAAGCAAAATGGCTTACCTCAAATAAAGAAAATACATAGTTGACATTTTGACATATTATCTATGCATGATTGTTTTTTCATTTGTTATTTCACATTGTTCAAGCAGCATTGTCGTGGTCAGAGACATACCTGATGTTTTGGTCGACGTAACTAACGTTTTAGTCGGTGAAGTTGTTTGAGTTCTGGATTTTGTATTTATATCAACGTCTGTAGCTGGTTCATAACTTGTGACGTCAGCTTGTGTAGTTGTCGTGGTAGTAATTGTTGTTGATGTTGGTGTTGTTGTTGTTGTTGTTGTCGGTGGATCTGGTGTCGTCGGAGTTGCTGGCTTACTACATGTTATAGTAACGTGGTATTAGGTAGTAGAAGAATACCTGAATAAAATATGAGAAATAGCATCTAAGGAAAGCTAATTGGGAGACAATGATGTATATATCATAAAAAGAATATATTATAACAAAGAAATAACTCGCGAACAAAAGATAATAATCACTTGTATTACACCACGGCTTTAGTTGTTTGAAACATACATTTGTTGTTTGTGACATGTATAGTTTGTTTATAATATTATTCAGTTACCACGATTGTAGTTTATTCGTGTAACGGTTATTTTATGGGGTTTTCTTGAAAGGAGTGGATAGTTTGCAGAGCATTTTATGTCTTAACTAGATAAATGAATTCCATGATCAAGGCTAACCATACATCCACCGATTTTCATTGTTCTGTCTTTCGTAATATTAAATTTAACCAAAATCGCATGATTGATTTCTGCTATTATTTACCTGTAATATTGAGACAGTACTTTGAATCTCCACCAGGCCCACCACTCCATGTTATAGTCATTGGTTGTGAATAAACTATTTGTTCCGGAAATGTGTTACATGAAAAGCTTTGAATTCCTTCTTGCCATGAAACTGTATCGTTTACCACTATTTCACTGCCACATCCGGTTGTATTTGGGTTCAGCCCAATACCGTAACGTTGTACGTATGTGATAAAGATAAGTGTAGAGTTAATAGTACACGAACAAGTTGTCTCCCCTGTTGCTCCGGCGCTGTGTGTGTCAAGTATCACTTTGTCTGACGTCACGCTGCCATCCTCACACATCCGGATATCTGTGATATTAGTATAAAAATAATAAAATTATTATAAATCATAAAAGAGTGCATTACTATTTCTACAGTTACCTGTATCTCATATGCTATATAAGATATCTTATATAATTCGATGAAATACAGGATCGACATTGCTCCTTGAATAAATGTTAAGTTAGCTTGCCATAAGAAATGCCTTAGCCAGAAAGATGAAAAATGACACAATGGCTGGTTTCTGTTTGTAAGTGATCAGTGACATATTACACCTTGAAATATAAAACAAAAATACAGATAATTATCACGTGTTTACAAACATTTGAAATCGCAGAACTTCGGTAAATATTGTGGAAAGATGTGATCATGTAATTCAGGACGGGGACACTAGTTTGAACATGAAGTTATATTAGAATTCAGTGAAATCGGGAGTAGGTCTTTGCAGGAAGTGACACACTTTGTATATATCTTATGTTAGCAAAGATTTGTATTCATATTCATAATACGAATTAGTGGAGTCATACCGCAAAATCAAATGTAGCCCTGGCCCTACTGTTTGAAAAGGACTGGTGAAATTCATTCTAGTTTTGTTGTACATATAGTTACCTCGTGTTATTTTTTTTTTATTTTTTTTTTCAATTATTACTGTTGTTGGACTGGAACAAATGGCTTTCAATGATAAAGTTGTCCAGTTTGACAAAGCCATCGTAATGTGCGAACCCGGCCTTGCCTCGTTGCCTTTATATTCTCTGAACACAGTTGTTTTTTCATCTTAATATTTTTTGTCTTAAAAGTTGCGCTATGTATTGGTTTTCTTTCAAAAAATATTTGTTCAAGATAGTTTTATGCAGGTTAATATATTTCCAATTCCAAAGCTGTTTTCGACAGTGGCATGCTATTTTACTCTCGTAGTATACTACAATTAAGACATACATTTTGTAAACTTAATGGATTCCATTCCTTTTTATGATCCACACTAATTTGATTAAAGTGGTTTGATTTTTATTAAGCAACTAGGTACATATGGTCGGCGAGAACACAACTCAGGGACGAGTATGTACTCACACTATAACGACTGATCAACTTGTACTGATTGGCTTCATATCGAGGCAGGGTGAACTAAACAGGACCGGCGGTAAATTTTATTTTATTTTTTTAAATTATTGATGGTGACTGTACTTATCTGGAGTGTAGATTTAATCCTATGCCAGAAAATCAAGATGCTTAAAAGGGCTTAAATAACTTACAAGGTATATTTTTCGATTCTGCAGCATCGGAACACTCGCTCCCAGTGGTATCTGTCAAGACAGTTCACAAAAATGTATCACATCATTCTTCTATATATATATTACACAAATATATTGCTAAACAATGGCTTCATAAGGGAAATTGATTTGAATATAAACAGATGATTTAAATGCTGTAATCTGCATTGATGAAACAGGTAAGATTTGAAGATAAGAAATAAAGGAAACATCTATAAAAAAAATGTGAATGGATGTAGAAGTCTGAACAAGATAGACATTTTACTGCACCCTATAGCTATATTTTACACATATACCAATAAATTGCTTTTCCAATTGTACCCTTTTCTTTCTACAATAGAACGATTTTTTTTTACCTTTTTTATTTCTAAAAATACACATTTCACTGCGCTATTATCAACGGCCTAATGAATATGTGACGAAATTAAGAAACAACCATTGCTGCGCTGCATACCTACCTACGGAAAGACAGCTTACACACCCTATTATTTTGAAAACATCACCGTAATCCTTTCTGATGACGCGGTGCATTGGTCTCTATAACAATTTATTTTTACAGTAGGAAAGTGTGGAAGAAAAGTTATCAATAATTCACCCCTCGGATAAGAGTTTTGAAGATTAGCCTTCGAACTAACCTCAGGCTTATATACCGAAATCTAGTCATTGGACTGAGGTTTGTCTGTTAACAGCACAAAGGAGCAACACAATCTACTCATCTTTTCTTTTTATCAATCTATGTTCTCTTCGGTTGCTTTTCGTTCTACTGAATGAACGTTCTTACTAGATGTGGCTTCAAACACTTAGAATTTGGCTTGGATGTTGAACTTATCTTTAATTTAATTACACCCCTGCAGCTCAGGGACCGAGAAAAGAATACACCTGCTGTTACCCACGGCATGTATCGTAAGAGGCGACTAACGTAGGAACACCCTTCATAATTGGGGATTTGCTTTTGTGCCCTCTATTTGGGGTCACAAAAGCGACCAAACCAAATCTGCAATTTGCAATATTTCAAATCTTTATATCTCTCTCTACTTTCAAATTCCTTTTAATTCCCAACCCCTAGCTTGGCAATACCTCAGTTTTGGCTTTAATGTTTAACGTTCGCCCAGGCGACAATAGTATTTTAATGCTTCTGTTGTTTTGTGTTCTCCTCCATTGCTTTCGTATCGACTGTTAAATCAACAATTGTAGATACTGTAGTAGCGTGTAAGGTCACTTCATAGTTGATTAAGGCATTATTGCAGTAAATGTTTCGTCTTTGCAGTGGCTAGTGTAATATAACTTACACCTAAGTCCGTCGCTGTACGGTATAACGAGTACTTACATTGTATATATGTATACGTAAACCTCATCGCTGGTATATGATTCTCCTAGGCATTCATGGCATACATATCTGCATACACATAAGTCTACTTCCTGATTTACACAACTAATACAAGAATCTCACAGGATCAAAATTAAGCTGTAGAGTATGAGTGTTAATTGAACTTACTGACCTGAAATCTGTAGAAGAAATACAATGAAAATTAGCAGCATCTTTTGGCTGGTCATTTCTGTCGTACATACAGTGGTATTCAACTTGTGATCGTATAAATAAACATCAATGCTTGTGTGTTACCGGAAGAAAGAGACATAGTTTATTACATACTCGGTCAGTTGGTCATGCCTGACAGCGTACAGTAATGATAATGGTGTACGCAGTAGAGTTGACATCTAAAAGCATACCGTTATATCAGTTTTAAAACTATGTGCATTTGATTACACTGTATAGCTATTACACAAAATATATCTACATTTGTATAAGATAAAGGATAATACAATATCCAACAAAAGGCCAAAGCTGAGAATTTATTACCTAGTTCTAAATATACTTTTATATTTAATGTTAAATAATTTAGCATTTCAAGGATATATCTATTGTTCTCTAAAATTTATAAACAGTGTTACAACGAAAGTCGAATGTGTAGGAAGTGCTTTGAATGTAACTGAATTTATTACGGTGCTTGTGATGAAATACATGCCGTTTTTATTTTTATTTTCTCAGTTATTTTCATAATTATGGTCTCTTAAGGTTTTTGAATATGCCCTTAAAAGTTTAGGTTTTTTTCTACTTGATATTGGAGCTCATATGTTATACGGAAACGCCTGGTATTTGATGGTTCGTTCCTTTTAATGGACATGTATACGTAGTTAGGATTACACGCCGACGATTCAGTACAGGAGTACAAGGTGGTCGGTTGGCGCAGTGAAAAACACACTCACCTTTCACCAAGGCGGCCGGTAGCAATTGGTTGTCTGCTCGACCAAGTGAGTTGTTTGCGGGAACTTCAGGTTCCTCCCATATTTTAACCTCTGTGCACTTCCATCCGGGCCAACAAAAGGGATTAATATAAGTTGGTAAACTTATTTCACGATTGTTGTAAAAAAATGTCATTATATGAAGAACAAGAGTTTTGTACAACCATTCCTTTTAATAATTAAGTAGATATGGTAACACTAGGCTGATTCAGTTCAAAGTTTCGGAACTGCGGTCCTTTCAGAACACATGTAGTCATATCAACACTCCGCCCAATTTCGTACAAGTTTTTTTAGCAAGAATTACGTGAATTGAACATAAAGAATGATAGCACGCGACTCATTTAGGACAAAGATTGTGTACAAGCGCTTCTTTCATAAAACACGCAGGCATGTTAACACTCAGTACAAGATGTCTGTACCAGCGTTATTATATTACTCACGAAAAAGGATTCACAAAATGTACATAAGGACATGATAATACATTTACTGGTGTTATGACAGCATACAATGGTTTACAAAGTTTACGTTAAAAAAGGTGTATGGCTGTGAACCGTTAAACAAAACATTGATATTAGGGACTTAATATTATAATATCAATACATGAAAAGAAATTTATAGTTAAATATACGGAAGTTCGTAATTTTTATTTACCTTTCTTTTCATTCTATCCCTCTTATGGTTCCATGTCGTCACGCTGTGTCGACACAGTACTATTCCTATAATGATTTTATTTATGATTTGTTAAGGAATCTTAGCTTTCGTTAATATTGAAGAATATATTTATGTCACAGATTGTAATGCAGTCTGGTATATGGCGTTATATTATGTATGACGTCATATGTGTTATTTCGTCAGGTTATCTATAGCGACATCATTTCATATACGTATATTTTCATTAGGCAGCCTCCATGTAAATCTCCATATAAATCTACAAACTCAAAATGGTTATCAAAGCGTCAGGGAAGAGAGAGAAAGATATTGTGATTAATTTATAGATAAAGAATCTAATCCTCTTCAGAACACAAGTCTCAATTCGGAAGTGAATATAAGTTATTGTAATCCTTTGATCATCGCTCGACTGAAGCCTGATTGTCTGTTCCTGTTATGACCAGTTTACAATTGAGAACCAGAACCTGTGATTTAGTAGTCTTAGCTAAATCTCTGTAGAACGAAAGGTGATTCAGTGAGATCATTACCTGCACCTGTGTTCTTATGTGTCACTGTTGAGATTTCACTGACCCAAACATTCACTGAGCGAGCTTGTTGCCCTCTATTTCTGTCAGCAAGACGATAAAAACCGGCACACAGCGGCACAACACAGTCATACTATTTTGGACAACAGGCATATGAAAAAAACTCGAGAAGATGCCCCCTAAAGCCAAAAATGAAAGAGCAAGAGAAACACGCTCGAGGCAATAGACCAGGGATTGCAGACCAATTTGTTGGTGGTAGGCTGTATGTGAACAAGAAGACAGTGCAGAAGAAGATTTATGATTCTGAAGGGGTTCGATATCAGTAGCCGATTACGATCATTCAGTAACATTAGCAATTCGTTTTAAGTACAACTAGGTTTTAGTCCCTAGGGCAGCCTTCGTTCAATTCTTCTTCTAACACAGGAGATTTCTGTATCCCGGGACGTTCCCGCCCAGTCAGATTTTTCTATGTTTATTGGTCTGTTTAATCATATTTTCTGTTATGATAAATTCATCCTGATAAGGGGGCGCAAAAAGGCGAAAAATCAAACTGCAGCGAAAATTTCCCGCCATACAGTAATTTTCCATTCAATACATTTACTAATTCTTATTCGTTTATTCATTATTGCATCAACGTCTTACACATGTCAACATGTTCATACATTTCACTATCATAAAGGGATTGTTACATCCATTTTGCATGAAGCCCGCTACCCGGCGTTTAATCCCTCAATCCAACGATTTGCGTTCATACCGGCATGAAAATTTAACAAAAACGCCGTTCAATCCATAAATTAACATTTTAACAATAGAACAAATGTTTAATTTTAGTTATTTGTTCTTGAATTATTTATTTCTTTATTGAGATTTGTATTTGAGTTGTACTTTACACGACATGACGCAAATAAGTAACCGAAGTCATTTGAGTGTTTGACGCTGATCTAAAATATTTGTTTGTTTTTGGCCTCAAAAACCTTCTCGAGCATTGAAATTATTTTATAAAACATACAATGAAATAATTGCTACTAGAATACATATAGTTGATATTTTTTCCACAAAAGGGTCAATGTCACCACCAACAAAGGACACTTTGAAAAATGGCAAATCTGAATGAAATATATTGATTTCATTCGACATATACATATATTCGCTTTATTTACTAAGAATAGCACATTTCACGATGTGTATCCGAAGTGAAGCGACAAGACTCTCA
This sequence comes from Mizuhopecten yessoensis, assembly GCF_002113885.1. NCBI lineage: Eukaryota > Metazoa > Mollusca > Bivalvia > Pectinida > Pectinidae > Mizuhopecten > Mizuhopecten yessoensis. Next base: position 99,021 of record NW_018405334.1, on the reverse strand, counting down.
TTGAACCAGATTAATCCATGACGTCATAAGTAACCACGTGTTACGTCACGAGAGTTTTTGCTTTCATTCTCAAATGAAATGTATTTCTGCTGGTAATGCTCATATAGTGGATTACAGCGAAAATGTAAATATATATACTATATCATTAATTTTAATGCGCTAATCAAAATAATTAATTTCCCGCCATACAGTAATTTGCCATTCAAATACTAAAATTTTTAGTATTTTTAGGGCAAAGGAATGCCAGATAAATTCCATCAAATTGATTCTCGCATGCAGGAACTAATTCATAAAACATCGAAATCTACAGAGGTTGAGAATTGGTTAAGCGCGCAGTGGGCAAAGGAATGCCAGAAAGAGGAGGAGAAATCTGGAGTCATCTGGAAAACCAAAAGTGAATGGCTTCATAAGTATCCCAATGCCTACGGTGACAGCATGTTCCTGGAGGAAGAACATACCACCCGGAAAAAAGATAAAAGTAATGAAGGGAAGCGAACGCCGAGGAAACATGTGACAACTGAAATACTGAAAGATACCCCAAGAAGGAAATCATCACCGCAACGGGAACAGCTTTTGTATTCTGAGGTGATCAAGACACCAGCTGTAGTACAGAAACCAAATACGCCTAAAATGGGAACTAGAACCAAATACGCGCGTAAAGCTAAACACTCCGGAAAGAACAGTTCGGGTGTAAAAGAATCCAGCCCAGTTAACTTGCAAGGAACTACCTACATTGGGAAATCGGTAAACAAGCATTTTTTAGGACAATCAAAATTAGGAAACAAAGGCGGAGGGACAAAAACAAATGTACACAGTCAGGAAGAGAAAACGACGGCAGTTTAGATAAAGGTGTAAATAACAATACTAATCAAAGTAAGTTACCAAAAGTAATAAATCTTTCTAGTAGAAAATTTACTGATGATGAAGTACACCTATTATCTAAAGGTCTGAAATTTTGTCCAACACCAAATACTCATGATGGCAAAGAACTTAAGGCAGATCTATTAGCATTCTGTAGACGACTCCGTCTTAGTGAAAGATTCCATAAAGAAAATGATGATGAGGATGATGATGATGATGACAATAATAAGATTAGCAATTTTAACGACGGGTCACTAGTTTGGAACAAATCTCGTTGGAATCCCCCAAAAAGCAAAGATAAAATGTTGGAAGATACTATAGAAAGTTTGAAAAATTGCCCTGTTGATTCTGGTTGTCAAAAGAAAGTTAAAAGTAATTTATCATTTAAACAAAGAACTGCCTTGAATTCTTTACAAAAAGATAAAACCATAGTTATTAAGGAAGCAGACAAGGGAGGAGCTGTTATTATAATGAACAGTAGTTACTATTGTAAGAAAATGGTGGACATGCTAGAGAAAGAAGAATTTTATACATCTATTGAATCAAGTGCTGATGATGTTACCTATAAGCTTATCAATGATTTAGTCATGAAGTACAAAAAAGGTATTTTTGATAAAGAGGTGAAATATTTAACATCTGATGGTTATAAAACAAGCTACTTTTATGGTTTGCCTAAAATACACAAAAGTACTATCATAGCTGAAGCTATTAAACAACAGAAAAGCGAGTATGTGATGATTGAAAATCCAGATGATTTGACATTTCGACCAATAGTAGGCGGACCTAACAGTGTAACCCAACGGCTTAGTCATTTTGTTGACTTAATTTTGAAGCCACTTTGTTCTTCAGTGAGGAGTTTTATAAAAGACGATTTTGATTTTCTTAAACATTTGCCAAAATCTGTTCCTCCCAATTCTAAACTTGTATCTTTTGACGTCGTCAGCTTATATACAAATATTCCACATGATTTAGGAATTGAAGCTATTACGTATTGGCTTAAGAAACATCCAGATAAGATTGATAATCGTTTTGCTCATGAATTTATTATCAAATCCTTAGAAGTTATTTTGAAAAGAAATGTCTTTTATTTTGATGGCAATCACTACCAACAAATAAAGGGAACGGCCATGGGTACAAAAATGGCACCTACCTATGCAACACTTGTGTTAGGTTATTTGGAAGAGAAACTCTACACCAATATAGAATGTAAATATGGTAAAGTGTTTTCAGAATATGTACAAAACAATTTTTTTAGATTTTTAGATGATTGTTTTATTGCATGGCCTTCTGATATGTGTATTGACAAATTAAGTGAGGAAATGAATTCTCTACATCCGGCTATACGCTACACAATGGAAATGGATGAACATGTTTTACCCTTTTTGGATGTTTTAGTTAAATTAGAAAATGATAATATTGCAACTGATTTGTATTCAAAGCCTACTGATGCTCATAATTACTTAGATTTTTATTCAAATCATACTAAACATATTAAAATTAATATACCTTTTAATCTCGCATCTAGAATTGTAACAATTGTAAGTGACCCCAATATGCTGGATGTGCGACTTAAAGAACTCATGTTTTTCCTGAAGTCGCAGCATTATCCGGACGAGATTATTCGTAGTGGTGTAAATAGAGCTATAGAGAAGGGACCTTTTACATCCCGTGTAGAAGCCAACGATGACCAAGGAATTATTCCTTTTGTATCTACATACAATCCACATAATTTTGCTATGTACCCTATTGTAAAAACCAAAATCGATGACTTGCAGAGAACTAGCGTGCGTATGAAAAATGTTTTAGCTAAACATAGAATTATCAATAGTAAAAGACAACCCAAAAATCTCAAAAGGCTATTGAGTTTTTCCAAGTTTGAAACGAATCAAGCTGAACTTATTGTGTCTAAATGTAATTCGCCCAGATGTGGAACATGTAAAATAATTATTGAAGGTTCTACTTTTGTTTTCAAAAATGGATTTAAATTCACTGTACGTTCTAGTATGAATTGTAAGTCGAAGAATGTTATATATGCTATAGTGTGTGTTAAATGTTTGGAATTTTATATTGGCCAAACTGGGCGTGAACTACGTCAAAGAATGACTCTTCACAAGCAACAAACAATCCATGATGACCTTAGATTTTTACAAGTGAACAAACATATTCATAACTGTGCTAACAATAACTTCAAAGTGTTCCCTATTTACCAAATGCATTCATCTGATGTGATAAAGAGGGAAGTTAAGGAGTCGGAGTTAATGAAACTGTTGAAACCCAGTCTGAATAGTTCACATTAAATTCAACGTGTCATGCTTTAAGCAATTGCTGTGCTTTAAATATTATTGTTCATATTTTATTGTTGCCGTAAATGAAACAATTTGTATCTCCCGTATTTTTTATTGTTGGTAAGATCATAAAGTTATGCATTTGTCTAAGTAATGTAACGTCACAATTTAGCTTGTATTGTTGTTGACGTCATGGATTTATGTGTATGCCTTCTGTGACGTCATAATGACTTTGCATTATTGATGACGTCATACTTTCTTGTGTAAACAACTATGACCTCACAATACCTGTTTTCAAAATAAACAGTCTGCTGATGAACGGGGAATCAACCCGAGAAAGGCCTAGAGACGCTATCTCTGTCTTTTGTTCTATTTTTTATATTTAATTCCAACACAAGGACTTCTCAATGTTTTCTTTAAACTATATCATATATTTTAATACATATATTGTGTAAGTAAAAACAGCACTGGAGCTTGAACTAGCAAACATCTTTCTTACAAGCATGTTTTGTCTGAAGCAGTTTTGAATGCGCAACCATAGATGTTATTGAAAAATAATATTTGACTAAAAAGACATGTTTATTTCGAATTTCGTTCGAACAGACAATAGCTTTACTTCCTTTGATTTATTAGCTTACCATCATCAGATGGTGGCCTATTCAAATCACCCTGCGTCCGTGGTCCGTCCGTCTGTCCTAAAACCATGCTTGTTAGCGCCATTTATCAAAATCTCAAAAAAAACCTGATCACTGATCACAAAACCAAGATGGCCGACAATCAGTCATTTTGAATTTGAGAGTTCAAGTTTGTTAGCGCTTTTTTTCAGAAAGTACTGTAGGGATCTTTCTCAAATTTCATATGAAGGGCACCCATGGTCCCTAGTGATGTTAATTGTTTTTGGGACTGGTCACAAAACAAGGATGGCCGACATCCAGCCATCTTGAATTTAAGAGTTCAAATTCGTAGCGCTGTGCCTCAGAAAGTACTGGAAAGATCTCCTTTAAACTTCACATGAAGGTTTCCAATGGTTCTAAGTTATTAATATCGAACGTGGGGAGTGAAGGGAAAACTTCGGTGGCTGACAGGCAGCCATCTTGAATTTGAAAGAAACATAAGTTTGTAAGCCCCTGCAGGTAGGGCGTAAGAATTGTACCTGCTGCCCCCAATTGCATGATCGTAAGAGGCGACTTAATTTGGGACCTTATCTCTTCTCTCCTTTCTAAATAACTTTCTTCTTCCTAATGTCTCCCTTGACAATGCCTCACTTTTGGCCATTTGTTGAGCGTTCGCCCCTGTGAGGAAGGCTTTGGGTTCTGTCCCCTGGCCGAGACATACCAAAGTCTTTAAAAATGGTAGTTTCTACTCCTGCTTAACGCTCAGCAAATTAGGAGTGGGACGACTGGTTCGCCCGTTGTCAGTATAATGTGACCGGGTGGGGCGTCCTGCTGGGTGTCTTCGGCAGTATGTTTCAGTGAGGTAGCACTATAAAGTCGGCATCAGTTCCGCGCTATCACAAGGAGACAAACACGAACATATCGCAGCCTCCCAAAATACACACACATACACTACACGCATGCATCTTGCACACAGGGGAGGCCGTCCTTAAATGACCTTAGCTGTTAATAGGACGTTAAACAAAATCAAACAAACAAACAAACAAACAAGTTTGTAAGCGGTTTTTTTCAGAATGTACAGGCGGCGTCTTTCCAAAATTTATCAGGAAAGTTCCTCGTGGTCCCTAGTTTTGCATATCACATTTTGGAAACCAAGATGGCCGACAGCCAGCCATCTTGAAATTGAAAATGAGCATTTGTTAGCGTTATTTCTCAGAATGTACGAGACGTCTTTTTCAAATTTCACATAAAGGTTTACAATGGTTCCTAGTTCCGCATTTCAAATTTTTGGGATGATTTGAAAATCAAGACGGCCGGTAGATTGTCATATTAAATATTTCTTAAAAATTGTAAAAGGGATCTTTCTAAAATTTCGCATAAAGGTTCACCTTTGTTCTTAGTTATGCACATCAAATTTTGAGACTGATCTGCGGCCCGGCAGTCAGCTTGTTACAGTTTAAGATTGGTATCGCTATTTCTCAGAATGTAAAGGCGGAAGCCTTCTCAAATATGGTATTTAGGTTTCCCTTGGTGCTTTGTCGTTCATGTTAACTTTTGAGGTTGATCAAAAGAATCATTAAGATGACGGACAGTCAAACTGATCAAACAGATAAGAGAAAAGGAGAGAAGAGTTCAAACTGACAAAGAACTAATGAAGATTGGTCGATAGTGGGCGCCAAGATCCCTCAGGGATCTCTAGTTTTTATTTGAAAGGAACAGACGCACTTGTAAAAGCACAGAGTCAATGTACACTCTGATGCTATCTTAAAACGAGATCCAAATGTAAAACAATTAACACGAGTGTTAAGAAACATGCTTGCTACATTTATAAAAAGTGCATTTCACTCAACCATTTGTCATTAAAGATCTCATTAGCTTAGGTGCTCTATATGTTTAAAATGCATAGTTGTTATTTTAAGTATCACTCAAACATTGCAACAACAACAATAACAACAACAGACGGGGCCTTATGTTTTCATGCTTTACAATTTTTGTAACCTACGGCCCCATTCATTAAGGAAACATTTACTTTGTAATCATAAATGATAGATATAATCATCTACATATACTTTACTATCATAATAAAGTTAACATAAAGCTATCATCAATGTTTCTATACTGACTAGTCTTGATCATAAACTATATTGACATGTTAACTAAAAAACTAAAAAAACACCCTGAAATATGAAGTAAGGAAACACCTATTTAATAGTTTGTTTATGTAGAAAACCCATCAAAGTAAACAGTTCATAGTACATTTATAATGACAATTTTGTCTATTTCCAACTGATTTTAGTACAAAAGCTTAAAAGAATAAAACAAAATAGGTAAAGCGTTTGGAAACAGGTTAGATTCAACAAAGTAGTAATTGGTAAAAGTTACTGAACACAAAATGGAGAAACAGCTGTAGTTGATGTACCAACTAAAGCTACACTGTCATCGTGCATTGGATCACGTGCCAGAATTCCCGAGTACCTCGTAAGTGTTTGGAGACAAATCAACATGAGATAATTCGAGTCCTTCATATGTGCTGTCTGAACTGGGTGGTAACGGCATATTTTCGTAACTTTCATCTCTTGGAGTGCTGTGTGTTGTTCCGATGGCATTGTCATTTTGAAGTTGATTCTTTAAAGACAAATATCTTTGGGAGGAAAGAAATTAAATGTATCAAAATTCAGTTTAACCAATCTTAAACCATAACTCGCATTTCAATTACAGTTGTACCGTGTACAGTTTAAACTATGATTGTTTGTGGTGTGTTTAAATTGGGTAAATTGACGGTATAATATCAACTAGAAGATAAATATTTATAAGAAATATTGATTGTAGAGACATAGATTGTATATATTTCAAAACCATTGGCAACGCGAAAATATGTATACTGCGCTCAAGTTTAAGAGTTACAACACAGACATTTGCATACGTGAGAATTCTCACATTTACAATACAGTAGTCCCCCGTTATATCAGCATATTTTGTGCCGTGCCAAGTTTGGCGGATTAATGAAGGTGGCGATACAACAATGTTTCAGTAGGACAGCCGAATGTATAACACATGTGCAGTAAATTATGCATATGATATACATATGAAAGAAACAAAGCATAAACAAACACATATATTTATTTTGAAATGAATGCGGACAGATAATTTATATCATTTGCAGTTTTTAAAAGTACTGTTAGTTAACAAATAATAATTATAATTAACATTTGTATAATTCACCGATTTGTAACGTGATCTGGGATATTAAGTGCAACACGTATGGTTGTTACAGGTATTGACCAGGGTCGGGTCCTACCTGAAAAAACGTTTAAACATGTTCCCGGGACATCTGTTTTTCAATTTGTGAATATCATTGTTTTATATGTATATCTTGCAATACAATATTTACTGTCAGTGCTTCTTCATCGTTATACCTACCTTCTATCATAGAGGATTGTGACGACCGTCGCATATAACATTATCAGACACATGAAAACGATGATTGTTGCAAAAGCGGGAACTGAAATGAAGACCTAAAATATACATATCCACGAAATATGTAAATAATTAATGGAAAGCCATAGGGGATTATTTTAAATATTCCCATTTGTTTAATTACGGTACCACAAAGTTAGAATGTAAAGTTGTTATTGCTGTTGCTTTTTCAGAGAGCGCCTGGATTCGCTGTTAGTTATAATATAAATCAATTACATTAAATAGGTATCTATGTTAATTACGCTCAAAGAAAAATAGTAACTTGATTTACGTACAAAATTGCAATTCTTGTTTTTTGAATATAAAAGATTATAAAACTCTTTCATGCCCAGGGGAATTCCATACGACGGGTTTCTCAAATTTGATTAAACCCGAGGCTTTGTCGAGGGTTTTGCCAAATTTGAAAATCCCGAGGTTGAAATTTTCCTATCCTACACTTTTGGGCATTAGCTCAGAAACCATGACAATTCGTTTGAACTGATTACCATTTTGAAATATAAAATTTTCCCTGAGTTATTTTAACGAAAACAAATCTGTTATTAAGCATAACCCATATTCGCAATCAGAATTCGCGCAATAAAATGTAATCTTTCTAACGTATACGGTAAATATATCGGTAAGGGTTTAAATGAAATCACATAGTCTTTCCACTTTGCGGCGTCATAATTTTCCCCACTCGTCATTGTTGAGCCATTGTGCCGTCACGTCACGTGAAATGGGATGTAAGATAGAAATTCATTACACCCCTCTCATACCCTGGATAGCTCTATCTCAAACACAGGGACATGACAAATATATTTCTCAAAAAAAACAAACAAAAAAAACCACCCGATAAATGTACGGTTCCGTCTTCCTCACAATTACAACGAACCGCTGCAAAATACAATCAAAATTGGCTTCTAACAAAACGTGAAATTTGAAACACCAGATGCTGATATAAATGGTTAGGTTATGTTAGTATATCTGTGTTATTTTTCATCATATGAAAACCATGTGGACTATATCAAAAAGGTTTGCTTTAAATGAAGAAATTGCAGAATTCTAGCTGGAATTGACATATCAATTCAAAGCGTTATGGAGTCCTCAATTCAAATTTCACATTGTTCAAGAATTTTCTTAGTAAGTGACGTACCTGATGTTTTGGTTGCTGAAGTTGTTTGAGTTACGGATTTTGTGTCCGTTTCAACGCCTGTAGCTGGTTCATGACTTGTGACGTCACCTTGTGTAGTTGTCGTGGTAGTTAGGGTTGTTGATGTTGTTGGTTGTAGTGTCGTCGGGGTTGCTGGCTTATTACATGTTATAGTAAACGTGGTATTAGGTAATGTAAGTAAACCTGAAAGATTATTAGAAATAACACAAGATTCAGTTAATTGTGCTTTAAAATATGAAAAAATAATTAGGTGACAATGATGAAAACATTATAAAAATTAGTTTACATGTAACGTAACAGCATTGTCAAATAAAGAATAAAAAATAATGATTACTTGTGCTAACACCAAGGCTTTGGTTGTTTGAAATGAATTTGTTGTTTGTTACATGTAGTTTGTTTATAATAATATTAAGTAAACACGTTTGTCGTAACTTCATGCAACGGTTATTTTGTGGGGGTTTCTGAAAAGAGTGGATCGTTTGTAGAACCTTCTTATGTTTAAACTAGATAAATGAATTCCATGATTAAGGCCAACCATACATCCACCGATGGTCATTGTTCTGTCTTTCGTTAGATAAACCAATAGCGAGTGCCCGATTTGTTGCGTTTCATTTACCTGTAATATTGAGACAGTACTTTGAATCTCCACTTGGTCCACCACTCCATGTTATAGTCATTGGTCGTGAATAAATTATTTGTACCGCAATTGTGTTACATGTAAAGCTTCGAATTTTTTCTCCGGATGTTACTGTATCATTAACCACTACTTCACTGCCACATCCGGTTGTACTTGGGTTCAACTCATTACCGTAATGTTGTATGTATATGACAAAGATAAGTGTAGCGTTAACAGTACACGAACAGGTTGTCTCCCCTGTTGCCCCGGCGCTGTGTGTGTCCAGTATCACTTTGTCTGACGTCACGCTGCCATCCTCACACATCCGGATATCTGTAATATTAGTATATACATAATATAATTATTATAAATCACATAAGAGTGTATTACTATTTCTACAATTACTGCTGTAAAGCATAAACAGTGAAACTGCTTTCTAACATCATTGGTTACTGATAGGAATGCCTAAGCCAGAAAGATGAAAAGTTACAAAATGGCTGGTTCTTGTATGTAAGTGATCAGTGACATATTACGCACAAAATTATATATAAAAAACAATACTTGAAGTATTCAAGTCATTTTTCATCTAATAAATGGTTTACAAACATTTCAAATCGTAGAACTTCGGTAAATATTGTGGAAAGATGTAAAGATAACACAGGAACACTAGTTTGAACATGAAATTACATTATAATTCAGTGAAATCGGGAGTCAGTCAATGCAGGAAGTGACACAATTTGTGAATAACTGATGTTAGCAAAGATCTGTTATCATATTCATAATACGAATTAGTGGAGTCATAACGCAAAATCAAATGAAGATCTGGCCCTACTGTTTGAAAAGGACTAGGGAATTTCATTCTAATATTTCGTTTTGGTCTGGTCCAAAAGGCTACCAACGATAAAGGAGTCCTATTTGACAGAGACTCCGCAATGTGCGAATCCAGTCTTGCCTCGTTGCATTTATATTCTTTGAACCCAGTTTGTTTTTTCATCTAAATTTGTTTATGATAAAGGTTCAGCAATGTATAAGTTTCCTCTTTAAAACAATGTGTATGCAGGTAAACAGAACTCCAATTCAAATGCCGTTTTCGGCAGTGGCATGATATTTTATTCTATTCTCGTGCTGTACGATTGAGACTTAGAACAGGCACACAATATGTTATGAACTTTATGGATTTCGTTTTTTAATTAAAATGGTTTGATGATATGATTGATATGGGTTTCTTTTATTCTAGAAGCTCTTTTACCAATATTAATTGAATTACTTCCCTCCCTCCGAGCATGGTTATGTTCGTAAATAGTTTTTCATTCATTTCATATTAGAGAAAGTCAAAGCTGTCATATATTTTTTTACTCTATTGTGAAATATAGCAATCCAAGACAACTGTGTGCACTTGACATCTATAAGTGTCCCTAATAGTTGATGATTTACGTCCCATTGAGGGTTGCCAGGTACATCGTAACAGTTTCCAGTTACTGTTCCAATATTTTAGATAGTTATATTCTGGGATCAAACGTTGTTTGCCCTGCGTCTGAAAAAAATGCTTCATTAGCAAATGGCGTCAGGTCCATAACGCGCCTAATTCTAACCACTTTGTAATAATCATCTGCCTTCTTAAGCATGAAATGACAATCCAAATGATTTACCGAGCACATCAAGCCGAAACGACCAAACAGAGCGTTAAATGTTCGAAAAGGTGACATAACATACTGGTATGGGAACGAAACTACTCTCAAATTGATCATAAGCAAATATAAGTATAAAGTTACCATACAAGTTACATTATCTGTAAATATGAGTAATGAACTAATGTCTGAGTCAATAGTTACTGTAAATATGAGTACTGAACTAATGTCTGAGTCAATAGTTACTGTAAATATGAGTACTGAACTAATGTCCGAGTCAATAGTTATTGTACATATGAGTACTGAACTAATGTCTGAGTCAATAGTTACTGTAAATTTGAGTACTGAAGTAATGTCTGAGTCAATAGCTACTGTAAATATGAGTACTGAACTAATGTCTGAGTCAATAGTTACTGTAAACATCAGAACTAAAATGCTATCAGATATCTCTAGTAGGATGATATATTGAAGGGCAGGAAAAAACCATCAGAATATGCCCTTATTATAATAGAATACGTTTAAAAAAAAAATCAACTCAACATTTATACAAGTACTGCACCTGGTAGCAACGATAAATAACTTACAAGGTATATTATACGATTCTGCAACATCTGAACATTCACTTCCAGTGGTATCTGCAAAAACAATTTACACAAATGTATCGCATTATTCTTCTATTTATATTACAAATCCATTACTGAACAATGTCTTCATAAGTAGAATATATTTGAATATAAACAGATGATTTAAATGCTGTACTCTGCATTTATGAATAAATATAATCCGAAAAACATTCTGTCATGATGGATTTGTTTATTCAAATATTGCACGATACATAAACATCAATGTGAGGTTTTAATAAATACGAAATAAACCGTATTAAACTCATACTAGGAATATAACATAAGGATTTTTTTTAAAAGCAGTAAATGGATGTAGAAGTCTAAACATGATTATTATTTAATTACACCCTATAGCTATTTTGTAAACATATACCAATATATTTTCTTTTCTATCGGTAAATGTTTTACCTGTCATCTTTCTTTGAAAATCCTAAATGAACCGTGTTATTATCAATGGTCCTTTTAATGTGTGACGAAATTATGAACCAACCTGTGCATACCTACCTACGAAAAGACAGCTTACATATCTATTATTCTGAAACTTCCAGACTTTTCTGTGGAAAAGTGTGGAAGAAAAATAATCAATAATTTCAACCTACGGGATAAGAATTTTGAAGCTTAACCCTCGAACTAACCTCATGCTTATCTTCTGAAATCTAGCCATTGGATTGAAATTTGTCTGTTAACAGCACAAAGGAGCAACAAAATCTATCATTGTTTTCTTTTTATAAATCCATGTTTTCTTCATTTGCTTTTCGTACTACGGAAATAATGTTCTTGCTAGATGTAGTTTCAAACACTTGGTATTTTGCTTGGATGATTAACTTATCTTGCCTATATTTAGTTAAAATAAATCTGTTGCACCCATTGCAATATTTGAAAATCTTAACGTTCGCACAGGCGACTATAATATTTTATTGCTTCTATTGTTTTGTATTCTCCTCCGTTGCTTTTCGTAACGACTGTTGAATCTACATTTATAGATACTGTAGTAGCGTGTAAGCACACTTTATAGTTAATTAAGGCATTATTGCAGAAAAATGTTTCGTCTCTGCAGGGGTTAGTATGATAAAACTAACACCTAAGTCCGTCGCTGTACGGTATAACGAGTACGTACACTATATATATGCAAACGTAAACCTCATCGCTGGTATAGGATTCTCCTAGGCATTCAAGACATAAATATCTTCATACACATAAGTCTACTTCCTGATTTAATACAAACAATACAGGAATCTCACAGAATCAAAATAAAGCTGAAGAGCAGGAGTGTAAATTGAACTTACTGACCTGAAATCTGGAGAAGCAATACAATGAAAATTAGCAGCATCTTTTGGCTGGTCGTTTCTGTGGTAAATACAGTGGGATTCAACTTGTGATCGGATAAATATACACTGAGGAATGCGTTTAACCCGGAAGAAAGAGACGCAGTCGTGAAAATGTTTTTCGTAACTTACTGCTTCCGCGTAGGATTTGTTTTGCTTCGTTTTTCCTTTTGTCTCTTTGTTAATTTGTTGTTTTTATGACCGTGTACGAATGGAGTTACTGTGAATATTTTGTTTCCTTATCTTATATTCCGCCGGACTGTAGGTGATTTGAACAGGAGAAGCATTGTTGTGGTTAATTTGCCCTTGAAATAATTTATCATGCGTGTTGCTTTTATTTCATAGGGACTGAGAAAATTGTTTGCATTTATGGGGATATTGTAGAACAACCCCTCTACTAGTGGTTATTGGGTTGTTTGGGTTTCTGTTTGGTGTTGGTTGGGGTTCATGTTTTGTAGGGAGGAGATAATTTTCCGGTCCAGGGGTCTACTTGATTTGTAAGGAGAGAAGGGGAGATTTCGGACTTGTCTGGTTTTGAGAGCACACTTTATTTGCGCTCTAAAAGCATACCTTTATGGCAGTTTTAAACAGACTTTGTTAAGAAAAACATGTTTACAATATATGCATGATATTACACTGTATAGCTATTACACAAAATATCTATATAGAAAAATAATAATGCAATATCCAGCGAAGGGTCGAAGCTGGGAATTTATTACATAGTTCTAAATATACTTAGAGTATTTAGTCTTGAATACAATCTCCATCGAAATATATATTTACTATGAAATATTTACTAATTCACAATTACTTCATAATTTCGGCAGCATTTAAATGATATGTTTATTGTCCTTTTACATTTGTCAACAGTTCAGTTTTACAACTAATTTCGAATTCATAGGTAGTACTTTAAATATAACTGAATTTATTACGGTGCTTGTGATGAAATTTACATGCTGTATTTCTTGATTTTTTCTCAGTGATTGTCTAACGGTCTTTTAAGATTTTCGAATGTTGCCCTTAAGAATTTAAGCTGTGGTACATTTTTTCTACTTGATATTAGAGCTTATGTGTAATACGGAACGCCTGGTATTTGATGGTTCGTTCCTTTCAATGAACACATAGTTTTCATAACACGTCACTGACTCAGTACAAGAGTACAGGGTGGTCGGGTGGCCCAGTGGAAAACGCACTCGCCGTTCACCAAGGCGGTGAAAGGTATTGGGTCACCTGCTTGACTACGTGGGTTTCCTCCTATTTCTAACTATCTGTGCGCTTCTATCCGGGCCAACAAGAGTGATTAACATAAGTTAGTGAACCTATTTCACAGTTGTTGTAAAATAAACATACGTATATAAAGTAGAAGAGTTTTGTACAAGCGTTTCCTTCAATGAACACGTAGTTGTGCTATCACTAGGCTGATTATGTACAAAGTTGTTTAACTGCGGTCCTTTCATGAAACATGTAGGTATGTCAACACTCCGCCTAATTCAGTACAAGTATTTTAACAAGAGTTGGTGTATGGCTGTGATCCATTAAACATAACATTGATATTAAAATAAAGTTATGCAATATTGTTTAATTTCATACATGAACAAAATAAAAGTTGAACAAATTTAAACATAATCATTAAGCTATTCACGGCAGTTCATGATTTTCTTTTTCACTTTTGTCGTTCCATCCTTGTTATGGTTCAACGGTCGTCATGCTGTGTTGACACATTCATATACCCATAATGATTGTATCTAATATTTTTTTAGATTCTTTTTTTTCGTCAGTCTTATGTAGAGGAATTTATTTATGTCAAACTTGTAATACAGTATGGTATATGTCGTCAAATTATGTATGACGTCATAGGTGTTGTAACGTCATGCTATGTAAGGCGACATCATTTTTTTTTTATATATATATTCACTGTGCAGTCTCCATGTAAACCTACGAACTCTAATTATTACCAAAGCGTCAGGGAAGAAAGATTAGGATATTTTCAATGACATCAAAATTATCCTTTGGTTTAATCTTAAATAAATTTCATTATCTTCCTCAGAACACAAATCTCGATTCGAAAGGGAATCGCTATAGAAATTGTTCTAGTCCTTTTATCATCGCGTGCTTGACGACTGATTGTGAATGTCTGTTTCTGTTATGATCATTTTGCAATTGAGAACCAGTACCTGATGATTTAGGAGTCTCTGAAGGACTAGAGGATGATTCGTTGAGATCTTTACCTACACCCGTGTTCTTAGGTGTCACTGTCACTGACCCTGACTTGTACTGGGCGAGCTTGTTGCCCTCTCTTTCTGTCAGCAAGACGATAAGTCTCGAGACGAACAGCAAGTTTCTGTCTTTTTATTGACCGTAAAAATGCTTTCCTGAGCCTTAACCTCAAGATCATTGATTGAATCAGTAAAATGACCAAATGACAATATAATAGATTGTAACTGACGATGGTGCCAAAGGATATGCTTGTCTTGTTTGTTTCATAATTGGCCGAGCTAAATATAGCAGAGATTCACTCTTCCCCTTTACTCTACTGTAGAGCTGTGCCCTAAATACATCTGTTTTGTTGACAGAGCCATGACGACTATTAAGTCCATGTACAAGACTTGTCAAAATATCGTTGTGGAACTGAGGTTACCCCTCTGACAAAAGCACGAGCTGCACTCTGCAGACTACCCGCCAAATAAAGTGATTTGACAGAGTAAATATAGTTGTTTATTTCAGATTATACTGAAAATTGTGTAAGATGATCTTCCAGATCATTACTTCCGTCATAAGATTGGAGTTTCAGTTTTCATACGAGTGTTTTCCATGTCTTTTTCAAGTTGCTATTTCATCATTTCAGATATACTGGACTGAATTTCATCAAACTTATTCTTTGCATCTGTAACAAACAAAAAGACTGATTCATCAGTTCATCATTCAACTAAGCATTGAGGAGAGTAGTTTCACTTTGGGTTTGATCATGCTCAACACTTGAATGTGATGAGCTTGTCTCATCACCAGTCTCATAAAACTCTTCACTGTGTAAATCAGGGAAACCCAAAGTAACTGAATCATCCATTCAATAAATATGTAAACGAAAGATAGCACCAGGCTTCGTTGTAAATATGTATCCGATCAGCATCAGTTTAAACACAGGGATTTCACCGCTGCAACGAAATGCTGCATACATTTACTAAGGTTGCGTATCTCCAATATTCACTAAAGCGCTGCAAACATTATGAGTTCGATACTGAGAGGAAAAAATATAAATACAGCAGTGTCTACGACTTAGGCCAACCCAACTCAGATAATAATTAACAAATAGTTGAATTTAGTCATGATATATTTATTAAGTTAGATACAGGTCAGTGGAATATTGCAACCTTGGCTCGGTAGCACGACGCATTATCCAGTCATACTTTTGAACAACAGGCATATGAAAAATACTCAAGAAAATGCCCCCTTCAAGCAAAAATGAAAGTGCAAGAACAAATTAAAACTCTTGAAGGAATAGCACAGGGATAGCAGACTAATTCGTTTGTGGTATGTTGGGTTTGAACAAGAAGATATAGTACAGACGGAGATCTCTGGTTTTGACGGGGTCCAATATAAAAAGTCGATTACGATCATGCAGTTAGCAGTGAATTTAAAGTTCCATCAGGTTTGGTCCCTAGAGCAGCAGTTGTTCATTTCTTGTTCTAACACAGGAGAAGATAACTCTATACAGGGTTGTTTCGCCCAGTCAGTCTTTCGCCCTTCGCCCATGAATCAATTTTCGTCCAGTGTTAGTTTCGCCCTTCTCAATTGTTTTAAATGTTTAATGTTCTGTTTACTTATATTTGCTGTATTGCTTAATTCATCTTGATTAGGGGACACAAAAACGACGAAAATTGAATTGAACTGCAGCGAACATTTTCCGTAGTAATTTGACATTCGATACGTTTACTAATTCTTATTCGTTTATTCATTATTGCATCCACGTCTTACAAACCAAGTACCGTATCATAGATGGACATACATATCAATGCATCATATAAACTATACCATATCTAATATATATATTGTGTAAGTAATAACTGCACTGGAGCTTGAACTAACAGACATTTTCTTACAAGCATGTTTGTTGAAGTCAGTTTTGAATACACCACCATCAATGTTATTCAAAAATAATATCAAGGTACAAGACCATGCTAAGACTGAAAAAGACATGTTAATTTCGAATTTCGTTCGCGCAAACAATAGCTTTCTTCCCTTTATCGATTTTTAACAGACGCACTTGCAAAAGCGCAGAGACAATGTTCACTCTGATACTATCCCAAAAACTAAAATCCAAATGAAACACAATTAACACGATATAATGATAGGAAACATGCTTGCTACATTTAACAGAAATAAATAACGCTAAATTAATTGTCATTAAAAATCTCGTTAGTTAAGGTGCTGTTAATCCTTACAATGCATAGTTGTTAATTTTTCAATCAATGAAAATTGCTTCATAGTATTCAGAACAACAACATCATCAATAAAAGAAACGGCCTACTGCATTTATGCTTGACATTTTTTGTAACCTTCTGTCCCATTCATTAAAGAAATATTTACTTTCTGATCAGAAATAATAAATATAAAACATATACAACCACAGATACTTTACTATCATAGTAAAGTTAACATAAACGTATCGTCAATGTTTCTATACTGACAAGTCTTGATTATAAACCATATTGACATGTTAACTTAAAAGACAAAACATAACCTGAAACATGAAGTACGTCGGAACTGGGTGGTAACGGCATATTTACATAACCTTCATCTCCTGGAATGTTGGATGATGTTCCGTTTGTATTATCATTTTGATGTTGATTCTTTGAAGACAAACATCTTTGGGAGGAAAGAAATTAAATGTATCAAAATTCAGTTTAACTAATCTTAAACCATAACTTACATTTTAAGTGCAGTTGTACAGTGTACAGTGTGAATTGTAGGTGGTGTGAAAATGGAGGCGTATTTCGTGTCGGGTAAATTGGCGCTAAAATATCCGAGTAGATAAATATTTATCAAATTTATAAATACATATTAAGTAATATTGATTATAGAGACATAGATTGTATAGATTTTAAAACCATTGGCAACGCGAAATATGTATACTGTGCACAAGTTTAAGAGTCACAACGTTAACGCAGACATTTGCATACGTGAGAATTCTCACATTTACAATACAGCAGTCCCCCGTTATACCAGCATATTTTGTCCCGTGCCAAGTTTGGCGGTATAACGGAGGTGGCGATATAACGGGGTTTCAGTAGGACAGCCGAATGTACAACACATGTGCAGTAAATTATACATATGACATAATTCCGAAAGAAACAAAGCATGAAAAAAACATATATATTTATTTTGAAATGAATGCGGACAGATAATTTATATCATTTGTAGTTTTTAAAAGCACTGTTAGTTAACAAATAACAATTATAATTCACATTTGTATAATTCACCGATTTGTAACGTGATCTCGGATATAAAGTGCAACACGTAAGGTTGTTACAGGTATTGACCAGGGTCGGGTCCTACCTGAGAAAACGTTTAAACATGTTCCCGGGACATCTGTTATTATTTGTTGATATTATTTTATTAGTTTCTTTGCATTACAATAAACGAGATACCGTCCATCCTTATGCAACTTTTACCGACATACCTTCTGAAGTATAGGCCATCCGCACTGCAGTTAATTTTAAGTCAACGCACACACATTTATAAACACGAAAATTTCAACTTTTATATTACTTGAAATACTGGTAATGTACAACAATTCATTAAGCGTAGCTTAGACATTCTGTTTTTCAATTTGTGAAAAACAATGTTAGATATATCAATCTTGCAATAACATATTTACTGTCAGTGCTTCTTCATCGTTATACCTACCTTCTATCATAGAGGATTGTGACGACCGTCGCATATAACATTATCAGACACATGAAAACGATGATTGTTGCAAAAGCGGGAACTGAAATGAAGACCTAAAATAATTAATGGAAAGCCATAGGGGATTATTTTAAATATTCCCATTTGTTTAATTACGGTACCACAAAGTTAGAATGTAAAGTTGTTATTGCTGTTGCTTTTTCAGAGAGCGCCTGGAT
>NW_018405334.1:62566-79831 GCF_002113885.1 Mizuhopecten yessoensis | reverse complement strand
CCCCCCCCCCCCCCCCCCCCCGACTTTTTTTTTAACGAAAACAAATCTGTCAGCTAGGTTTAGCATACCCCATATTCGCAAACAGAGTTTGACCAACAAAATGTCATCTTTCTAACGTGTACGGTAAATATATCGTGAAAGGTTTCAATTTCATCACATCGTCTTTTCCGCATTGCGGCGTTAGAATATTCCAAATTCGTCATTGTTGAGCCATTGTGACGACCCGTCACGTGAAATGGGGTGTAAGATAGAAATTCAGTACACCCCTTTCTTACCCTAGACAGGTCTATCTTACACACACGGAAATGATAAATATATATTTCTTACAAAAACAACATATCAACGCACCTGATAAATGTATGGTTCCCTCTTCATCACAACTACAACGAACCGCTGCAAAATACAATCAAAATTGTCTTCTAACAAAACGTGAAATTTGAAACACCAGATGCTGATATACATATTTTTGTTATGTTAGTATATCTGTATTATTTCTTATTATATGAAAACCATGTGAACTATATCAAAAAGGTTTGCTTTACATGAAGAAATTACAGAATTCTAGCTGGAGTTGACATATCAATTCAAAGCGTTATGGAGTCCTCAATTCAAATTTCACATTGTTGAAGAATTTTCTTAGTAAGTGACGTACCTGATGTTTTGATTGTTGAAGTTGTTTGAGTTACGGATTTTGTGTCCGTTTCAACGTCTGTAGCTGGTTCATGACTTGTGACGTCACCTTGTGTAGTTGTCGTGGTAGTGATTGTTGTTGTTGTTGTTGTTGTCGGTGAATCTGGTGTCGTCGGAGTTGCTGGCTTACTACATGTTATAGTTAACGTGGTATTTGGTAATATCAGATATCCTGAAAGATTATTAGAAATAACACAAGATTCAGTTAATTGTGCTTTAAAATATGAAAAAATAATTAGGTGACAATGATGAAAACATTATAAAAATTAGTTTACATGTAACAGCATTGTCAAATAAAGGAGTGGATAGTTTGTAGAACCTTCTTACGTTTAAACTAGATAAATGAATTCAATGATTAAGGCTAACCATAAATCCACCGATAGTCATTGTTCTGTAGATCGTTAGATAAACCATTAGCGCGTGCCCGATTTTTTTTCGTTTTATTTACCTTTAATATTGAGACAGTACTTTGAATCTCCACAAGGCCCACCACTCCATGTTATGGTCATTGGTCGTGAATAAAGTATTTGTTCCGGAGATGTGTTGCATGTAAAGCTTCTTTCTCTGCCTGAAGATGTATCGTTGACCACTACTTCACTGCCACATCTGGATGTATTTGGGTTCAACCCATTACCGTAACGTTGTGCGTATATGGTAAAGATTAACCGTGCGTTAACAGTACACGAACAAGTTGTCTCCCCTGTTGACCCGGCTCTGTATGTGTCCAGTATCACTTTGTCTGACGTCACGCTGCCGTCTTCACACATCCGGATATCTGTGATATTAGTATATAAATAGAATATAATTATTATAAATCATATAAGAGTGTATTACTATTTCTACAATTACTGCTGTAAAGCATAAACAGTGAAACAACTCTCTAACAACATTGGTTACTGATAGAAATGCCTTAGCCAGAAAGATGAAAAATCACAAAATGGCTGGTTCCTGTATGTTAGTGATCAGTGACATATTACGCACAAAATTATATATAAAAAAAATACTTGTAGTATTTAAGTCTTTTTTTTTTTATCTAATAAGCGGTTTACAAACATTTGAAATCGCAGAATTTCGGTAAATATTGTGGAAAGATGTAAAAATAACATGTGATCATGTAATTCAGAACGGGAACACTGGTTTGAACATGAAATTACATTAGAATTCAGTGAAATCGGGAGTAAGTCTATGCAGGAAGTGACACAATTTGTATTTATCTGATGTTAGCAAAAATCTGTATTCATATTCATAATACGAACTAGTGGAGTCATACCGCAAAATCAAAAGTAGCCCTGGCCCTACTGTTTCAAAAAGCCTACTGTTTGAAAAAGACTAGGGATTTTCATTCTAATTTTTCATTTTGGACTGGTCCAAAAGGCTACCAACGATAAAGGAGTCCTGTTTGACAGAGACTCCGCAATGTGCGAATCCAGTCTTGCCTCGTTGCATTTATATTCTTTGAACCCAGTTGTTTTTTCATCTAAATTTGTTTATGATAAAAGTTCAGCAATGTATAAGTTTCCTCTTTAAAACAATGTGTACGTAGGTAAACAGAACTCCAATTCAAATGCAGTTTTCGGCAGTGGCATGCTATTTTATTCTCTTCGTGCTGTACGATTGAGACTTAGAACAGGCACACAATATGTAATGAACTTTATGGATTTCATTTTTTAATTACAGNAAAGCTGTCATATATTTTTTTACTCTATTGTGAAATATAGCAATCCAAGACAACTGTGTGCACTTGACATCTATAAGTGTCCCTAATAGTTGATGATTTACGTCCCATTGAGGGTTGCCAGGTACATCGTAACAGTTTCCAGTTGCTGTTCCAATTTTTTGGATAGTTATATTCTGGGATCAAACGTTGTTTGCCCTGCGTCTGAAAAAAATGCTTCATTAGCAAATGGCGTCAGGTCATAACGCGCCTAATTCCAACCACTTTGTAATACTCATCTGCCTTCTTAAGCATGAAATGACAACCCAAATGATTTGCCGAGCACATCAAGCCGAAACAACCAAAAAGAGCGTTAAATGTTCGAAAAGGTGACATAAAATACTGGTATGGGAACGAAACTACTCTCAAATTGAACATATGCCAATATAAGTATAAAGCTACCATAAAAGTTACATTATCTGCAAATGTGAGTACTGAACTAATGTCTGAGTCAATAGTTACTGTACATCTGAGTACTGAACTAATGTCTGAGTCAATAGGTACTGTACATCTGAGTACTGAACTAATGTCTGAGGCAATAGTTACTGTACATCTGAGTACTGAACTAATGTCTGAGTCAATAGTTACTGTACATCTGAGTACTGAACTAATGTCTGAGTCAATAGTTACTGTACATCTGAGTACTGAACTAATGTCTGAGTCAATAGTTACTGTACATCTGAGTACTGAACTAATGTCTGAGTCAATAGTTACTGTACATCTGAGTACTGAACTAATGTCTGAGTCAATAGTTACTGTACATCTGAGTACTGAACTAATGTCTGAGTCAATAGTTACTGTACATCTGAGTACTGAACTAATGTCTGAGTCAATAGTTACTGTACATCTGAGTACTGAACTAATGTCTGAGTCAATAGTTACTGTACATCTGAGTACTGAACTAATGTCTGAGTCAATAGTTACTGTACATCTGAGTACTGAACTAATGTCTGAGTCAGTAGTTATTGTAAATATGAGTACATAACTAATGTCTGAGTCAATTAACTATACACATGAGTACTTAACTAATGTCCGAGTCAATAGTTACTGTAAACATCAGAACAAAAATGCTATCAGATATCTCTAGTAGGATGATATATTGAAGGACAGGAAAAAGCCATCAGAATATGCCCTTATTATAATAGAATACGTTTAAAAAAAACTTAAAATTCAACTCAACATTTATACAAGTACTGCACCTGGTAGCAACGATAAATAACTTACAAGGTATATTATTCGATTCTGCAGCATCTGAACACTCACTCCCAGTGGTATCTGCAAAAACAATTTACACAAATGTATCGCATTATTCTTCTATTTATATTACAAATACATTATTGAACAATGTCTTCATAAGTAGAATTTATTTGAATACAAACAGATGATTTAAATGCTGTACTCTGCATTTATGAATAAATCTAATCCGAAAAACATTCTGTCATGATGGATTTGTTTATTCAAATATTTCACGATACATAAACACCAATGTGAGGTTTTAATGAATAAGAAATAAACCGTGTTAAACTCATAACTAGGAATGCAATATAAGGAAAAACTTATTAAAAGCAGTAAATGGATGTAGAAGTCTAAACATGATTATTATTTAATTACACCCTATAGCTATTTTGTAAACATAAACCAATATATTTTCTTTTCTATCGGTAAATGTTTTACCTGTCATCTTTCTTTGAAAATCCTAAATGAACCGTGTTATTATCAATGGTCCTTTTAATGTGTGACGAAATTATGAACCAACCTGTGCATACCTACCTACGTAAAGACAGCTTACATATATATTATTCTGAAGCATCACCATCAACCTATCTGATGGCGCGGTGCATTTGGCTCTCTATAACAACTTATTTTTTTGTGGAAAAGTGTGGAAGAAAAATACTCAATAATTTCAACCTTCGGGATAAGAATTTTGAAGCTTAACCCTCGAACTAACCTCATGCTTATCTTCTGAAATCTAGCCATTGGATTGAAATTTGTCTGTTAACAGCACAAAGGAGCAACACAGTCTATCATTGTTTTCTTCTTATAAATCCATGTTTTCTTCATTTGCTTTTTGTACTACGGAAATAATGTTCTTGCTAGATGTAGTTTCAAACACTTGGTATTTTGCTTGGATGATTAACTTATCTTGCCTATATTTAGTTAAAATAAATGTGTTGCACCCATTGCAATATTTGAAATCTTTGTATTTCTATCTACTTTTAACTACTTTTTAACTTCCAGCGCCTAGCTTGGCATTACCTCAGTTTTGGCTTTAATGTTTAACGTTCGCACAGGCGACTATAATATTTTATTGCTTCTATTGTTTTGTGTTCTCCTTCGTTGCTTTTCGTAATGACTGTTATATCTACAATTGTAGATACTGAAGTAGCATGTAAGCTCAATTTATAGTTATTTTAGGCTTTATTGCAGAAAAAGTTTCGTCTCTGCAGTGGCTAGTATGATAAAACCAACACATAAGTCCGTCGCTGTACGGTATAGGGGTACGTACACTATATATATGTATACGTAAACCTCATTGCTGGTATAGGATTCTTCTAGATATTCACGACATACATATCTTCATACACATATATTCTACTTCCTGATTTATACAAATAATACAGGAATCTCACAGGATCAAAATTAAGCTGAAGAGCAGGAGTGTAAATTGAACGTACTGACCTGAAATCTGTAGAAGCAATATAATGAAAATTAGCAGCATCTTTTGGCTGGTCATTTCTGTTGTACATACAGTGGTATTCAACTTGTGATCGTATAAGTAAACATCAATGCTTGTGTGTAACCCGGAAGAAAGAGACACAGTGTATTACATACTCGGTCAGTTGGTCATGCCTGATAGCGTACAGTAATGATAATGGTGTACGCAGTAGAGTTGACATCTAAAAGCATACCGTTATATCAGTTTTAAAAAAGACTTTGTTAAGCAATATATTTATACAGTATATGCATTAGATTACACCGTATAGCTATTACACAAAATATATCTACATTTGATAAATGATAATGTAATATCCAACGAAAGGCCAAAGTTGAGAATTTATTACCTAGTTCTAAATATATTTAGAGCATTTCGACATGAAAAAAATCTATTAAAAGATATTTTTAATTTGAAATCATTGAGCATTTAAAGGATATATTTATTGTACTCTTACATTTGTAAACAGTATTACAACGAAAGTCGAATATGAAGGAAGTGCTTTGAATGTAACTGAATTTATTACGGTGCTTGTGAAGAAATGAACATGCTGTCTTTCTTGTTATTTTCCCAGTGATGCCTTATGGTCTCTTAAGATTTTTGAATGTTGCCCTTAAGAGTTTAAGCTGTGGTACATTTTTTTCTATTTGATATTAGAGCTTATGTGTTATACGGAAACGCCTAGCATGTGATGGTTCGTTCCTTTCGATAAACATGCAGTATAGGGTTGTCGGGTGGCACAGTGGATAACGCACTCGCCTTTCACCAAGGCGGCCGGGGTTCGATTCACCGATCGTACGTGAAAGGTAGTGGGTCACCTGCTTGACTACGTGGGTTTTCTACAGGTACTCCGGTTTCCTCCGATATTTTACCGTCTGTGCGCTTCTATCCGGGCCAAGAAGAGCTTACATAAGTAATTAACTTATTTTACAATTTTTGTAAAAAAAAAAACCTTATATAAAGTAGAAGAGCATTTTCTTCAATGAACACGAAGTTGTGATATCACTAGGCTGATTAAGTACAAAGTTGTTGAACTGCGGTCCTTTCATGAAACGCGTAGGTATGTCAACACTCCGACTAATTCAGTATATTTGTTTTGTTCAAACGTTCCTTTCATTAATGACGAAGGTTTGTCAACACTCCGTCTAATTCAGAACAAGTTTTTTAACAAGAGTTATGTTCATTGAACATGTAGAATGATAGCACTCGACTGATTTAGGACAAAGGCTTTTGTACAGGCGTTCCTTTCATAACAGATGTAGGCATGTTAACACTCAGTACAAGGTGTCCGTACACGCGTTATTATACTACTTACGAAAAGGTATTCACAAAATTCACACAGGGACATGATAATACATTTACAGTTGGCATGATAGCATGCAATAGTTGACAAAGTTTACGTTAAAATAGGTGTAAGGCTTTGACCCATTAAACAAAACATTGAAATTGAAATCAAGGGACTCAATATTGTTTTATCCATACACGAAAATAAATCAATATTTGAATAAACTTAATTATCATCTATATACTACTTTTTACCACCTACCGGTAGCGTAATAAATTCATTATCATTGGTTATCAGTATGAGAAGAAGTTGAGAACGACTTGAGAAGAACTTGAGAAGAACTTAAGAACGGATTGTCCCATTCCTCAGCACTTGGGAACGTATTTTCTCTTATATGAACGTCTTCTCGCGCCAGATGATAGTCCGTCATACACATAACAAGGTCACGGAAAAATATTGTGAGAATATCAACATAATTTCAGATGTAAATGTGCATATGGAAAAGCCAATGACGATAGGATTGTTTTAAAAATACAACAAAATACGTAGTTTTAAGGTTCATTGTATTCCTCCGCGCAAAACTTCTATTTGTTTACGTTTGTCACCGGCGACCGTTGAACATATTTTTAAATTGAGAAATACATAAGGTAGTAGTATATAGATGAAAAATAGTTTATCATACAGTATTTTCAGTGTTTGTCGTTGGAAAATTTTCCCATCGCTCGATTTTATTCACGTGCTTGCAATGAGAAAATTGTTCTCAAGACCGACAAACCCTGAAAATACAGTGTAATAATCTATAAATATAAATTTTCAGCTATATACGGAAGTTCATGATTTCTTTTTATCTTTGTTTTCATTCTATCCCTGGAATAGTTCCGCTGTCGTCACGCTGTGGTGACACAGTAATATTCCCATAATGAGTCCACTTATTTTTTTTAAAAGTTTTTTCTTTCATCTGTGTCATTTAAAGGATTTTATATATGCCACAGTTTGAAATGCAGTATGGGATATATTCGTCAAAATATGTATGACGTCATAGGTGTTATAGTGTCAGGTTATCGATAACGATATCATTTCATATACATACATTTCCATTGTGCAGCCTCCATGTTAACCTACCAACTGCAAATGCTAAAATGTTATCAAAGAGTCAGGAAAGGGACATCAAAAATATTCTTTGATTTTGTTTTAAATAATTTTCATTTTCTTTACCAAGACACAAATCTCTATTCGGAAGTTAATCGCTATTGAAGTAGTTGTAATATAATTTAATATGATTTAATAGGATAGATGATGGACGCTGTCAATTATTTTCCTCTATGTACATATCATACAACATAACAATTTCAATTAAAAATAACTCCCGTTGTTAGATGTGTAGCTATCTAGGTGATCAAATTTCAGTTAAAATTATTCCAATGATTTTCCAAACTAATTTCAAAGTCTTTAATGTTTAGCCTGTATGACCGCCTCGGAAAGGCTGTTCCATATATCAACAGTTCTGTGGCCAAATGAATGTTTCCTAATATCTAATTTACAATGTTTTTTTCTTTATTTTTTATGTATGCCCTCTTGTTCTAGATGTTGAATCTTGAAGAAAGATGCCAGCAGAACCTTTGCTGTCGTGAAAATTGTTCAAAAGTTTTATAGACGTTAGTTATATATCCCCTCATTCTTCGGAAAATCTTTTGATCATTGCGTGATTAACGACTGACATCATTTTTTTTTCTCAAGAAATTTACAATTTTTGATATTTGCGAAATCTGTCGTAATGTCCCCTGACTCTATCGATTGAAATATTTGTGAAATACTTAAAAAAGTTGTTTCATATCAAGCACCAAAGCATTAGTATATGTGCACAAGTTATTATTTTATAACCAAGAAGAGTGTCACATTAGAGCAGTTCTTGGAGTAGTCTCCCCTGTATATAGAAGATAACGCAACCTATAGGCTTTTCCCTCTAGCTTATAATTACTTACCCTACACAGATCTTCATATTTGATATCGTATTTGCAATATCTATTCTTTAACTGGATAGCAACATTCGTAAAGTATAGGACCGGCAGAGCATATGTCCCGAGTTCGACCCCTAGGAATTCCATTTTTATAATTATAATTGTTCTCATATACTCAAATTTAAGCAACGTAAATTCTGAAAAAAACCACTCATTGATTACAGCTGCATTTATCTGTAGAGAAAAACCTAAACACATATTTCATATTAGTACCAAGAATGATGAAATATCTAAACTTGATTATCTCTGTGATATTTTACTGATTTATCTGATATTGAAATAATTAAACTTTATCAAAGGCATGTTGCTTTTTGATGATTTTAAAAATTAAAAAAAAACTTCAGTCAAATTTCAGGATAATTATCGTTTTAATGTGGCAGCATTTTTATACAGTTAGTTAAGAGACACTATTGGCCAGTCGGCTTTGCAGGTGTGTGCGAGGGGGGTACTCATAAGGGCGAGATCGTCATGTGTCATGGGCGTGCCGATCGGGGTATTGTCAATCAGTTGGATGAGCTTTACCTGAAAATATATAAAGTAATATCCCCATCAACTGTAAAAAAAAATCAGACTGTACCAACGCCATTTGGCTTAGGGTGTTGCAACCGTTAAAGTTGATAGGCAGAGGTTTGAGGCCTTGGTAAAGGCAAATTATGTCGGAACTATGAATAGCGACCTTAATCGGCTATAAGAAGTTTAATCTCATGTTTAACAGAAAGGAATTAAATTAAAGAATGTGGTGAAATCAGCAACCATGAACTTAAGGAAGAGTTTTTTCACAATTAACAGAACTCTCCTGCAAATAGCAGAAACTAATATAGAAAGTTTTCATGGCATGGTACTTAGAGATTCGGGAAATAGATTTACTCCGAGGTTCCTTGGAACGTGAATGTCAGGCATAGTACTAAGGGATTCGGGAAATAGATTTACCTCGAGGCTCCTGAGAGCGTGAATGTCAGGCATGGTACTAAGAGTTTCGATAAATACATTTACCTCGAAGTTCCTTAGAACGTGAATGTCAGCCATGGTACTAAGAGATTCGGGATTTAGATCTACCCCGAGATTCCTTAGAACGTGAATGTCAGGCATGGTACTAAGATTTTCGATAAATACATTTACCTCGAGGTTCCTTAGAACGTGAATGTCAGGCATGGTACTAAGAGTTTCGAGAAATACATTTACCTCGAGGTTCCTTAGAACGTGAATGTAAGCCATGGTACTAAGAGATTCGGGAAATAGATTTACCCCGAGGTTCCTTAATACGTGAATATCAGGCATGGTATTAAGAGATTCGGGAAATAGACTTACCTCGAGGTACCTTAGAACGTGAATATCAGGCATGGTACTTAGAGATTCGGGAAATAGATTTACTCCGAGGTTCCTTGGAACGTGAATGTCAGGCATAGTACAAAGAGAGATTCGGGAAATAGATTTACCTCGAGGCTCCTGAGAGCGTGATTGTCAGGCAGAGTACTAAGAGTTTCGAGAAATAGATTTACCTCGAGGCTCCTGGGAACGTGAATGTCAGGCATGCTACTAAGAGATTCGGGAAATAAACTTACCTCGAGGTACCTTAGAACGTAAATATCAGGCATGGTACTAAGAGATTCGGGAAATAGATTTACTCCGAGGTTCCTTGGAACGTGAATGTCAGGCATAGTACTAAGAGATTTGGGAAATAGATTTATCTCGCGGCTCCCGAGAGCGTGAATGTCAGACATGGTACTAAGAGTTTCGAGAAATACATTTACCTCGAGGTTCCTTAGAACGTGAATGTCAGCCATGGTACTAAGAGATTCGGGAAACAGATTTACCTCGAGGTTCCTTAGAACGTAAATGTCAGGCATGGTACTTAGAGATTCGGGAAATAGATTTACCTCGAGGTTCCTGAGAGCGTGAATATCAGCCATGGTACTAAGAGATTCGGGAAATAGAATTACCCCGAGGTTCCTTAGAACTTGAATGTCAGGCATGGTACTAAGAGATTCCGGAAATAGATTTACCTCGAGGTTCCTGAGAGCGTGAATATCAGCCATGGTACTAAGAGATTCGGGAAATAGATTTACCCCGAGGTTCCATAGAACGTGAATGTCAGGCATGGTACTAAGAGATTTGGGAAATAGTTTAACCTCGAGGTTCATGAGAGCGTAAATATCAGGCATGGTACTGAGAAATCGGGAAATAGATTTACCTCGAGGTTCCTTAGAGCGTGAATATCAGAGATAGTGCTCCTTTCGGCATCACTTGGATTGTAGATCCAGCACTGCTGATGGCTGACCACAGCCATACGATGCTGTAACATACAGACAACGATCTCATTATTTTTCATTTTCTTAACTTGTTTCGCCTTTATTTTATTTTTACGAAAGCGTTTTTTATTTCTTTAATCTAAACATATCTTTAAGTTCGTTTGAATTCTAACATAAATCCTATAAAAGTATCATACATAGTGAAACAGATCAATATTTTAACAGAATATCCAAATAATATAATTTATTAAGAGCTTCGCTGAAAATGATTTTCATTTCCCAGGAGATGCTTTATTTTTAATGCTATCAACTCCATACAATATGTTATGTGTACTGTATTTGACAAGATCTTACAATACAGAAATAGACGTTGCAATCATTGTGTATGTCATTACCACTTCATATGTGACATGATGCATGCAACCATCAGTTAAGGTTGACAACAATGTGTGTGCTATCATTACCGAGTTTTGGTCGTACTTGAAGACAAAGCCCTCCCCAATATGTGGCGGATGGGTTCCATGGTGTCCATGATGATGGTGTGGTGCTGTGGTGGTTGTCATCGCAACGGTCTGAAACAGAACAATGGTACACGTTGTGTTTTTTGTTGTTGAAATTATGTAGGACTCCAGGTTCCCAATGGCACTTAAAATCTGGTAGTAATGATTTGTAGAAGTCAGANCCCCAATGTGGGTTTATTTTATTTTCTTTAATGTAACATATGGCATGTCTTCATATATGTATTCGGCTATCATGGTCACGATTATATTAGTATTGATAAGGAACCTCTGTTAATGACGTCATGTGTCAAAGGAATAAAAAAATGACATATGCATATCATAGACACTCGATAACATGGTTGTATGTATTGTTCACCATATTTTAACCTGCCAAGCAAAAAGATTACTGATTAACCCTAATACTGAATCAATTGCAAATGACAGTTAAATCAATAATAAATGATTTAAAAAGAGTAGAGGAATGTATAAAAAATAATTTCAGCATCAAAACATAGGAATATGTCATGTAATAGAAATGAATTATATTTCATTGGTCGATAGATCTGGGGGGCCATATGAAGAATATATGTTATAATCATATTCAGTTGTCAACCTGTCAATCTTAATATTGCATGTTCATTTTAATCATATCAAACCAATAATATGATTCTCATTGAAATAAACTTTATTTTTTTTACAACAGTTATACAAAAAAGTTATTTCAACTTATATTAATCACTCTTGTTGGCTCGGATGTTAGCGCGCAGGGGACTTAATGTGGGAGGAAACCGGAGTACCTGGAGAAAACCAACGTGTTCGGGTTGGTGAACTCATACCTTATCACGTCCGATCGGGGAATCGAACCCCGGCCGCCTTGAAAGGCAAATGTGCTATCACCTGCGCCACCCGACCACCATCTTTGTAAGATTATATTCAACATGCAAGATGTCATTTTTGTTTAAAACGAACGAAACTTTGTAAAAACTGAAATACATGTATTATGTAATAGAGCAAGCCGTTAATTGTAATTACAAGGTGCATATACGACACATTTTAAAATGAACTCCGGTGTCACGACAGATGACTGTAGATCATTCGAGCAAACTGATAATGTGTGGCTGTCTCTAAATGGACCAAACCTTTAATCAAATCTTTATATAGAATTGACACATTTCGAGTTCGAATGGTTGTTTTGTTCAGTTATTCCCTTGTTGTTAACATGTACTGGAGTGATGTCAAATTCGGTAAAATTACATAAAACATCAACACAAATTACCAAAGCTGAATTTCAAGTTTGACGAGATAGGACAAGAGTAACTGAAGCAGAACACGCACAACACGTTGAAGTATAAATTTCAATTCGGATCTTAACACGGAAATCGATTGAAGTTGTCCGAGTCGAACTAAATTTGCAGAAATAACATAAAATAACATTTAAAGCTTGTTTACCGCCCTAACGATTATTTAAGAAATTTCAATAGCGATTTCATAGAGTAGCGAATTCCAACAGTCTAGTCCTTATTTGACAATGCATGCTTCATTGATGCAACCAATATTTTTTAACTTCGAAGAATTATGATTAAGGGACTGGTTTATAACTATTACTATTATCCATATGTTGTAAAGCGCTTTAGAGTAATTTTACAAATTAAATAGGGCGCTATATAAATATTGTATATTATTATTATAACTGGTACAAATAGTTTTCTTTCTCAGAGTTAGGATACTATTTTACGTGTCCAGGAAACTACTGACTAAATTATACACGTACTAATATAAGAGTATACAATTTCAAAACATGATTCCGGATCATTTTCCATTTGCATACGTGACTGCATACGTATTTATAGACTTAAAAGAAAATAACTAAAGTTTGTTCCATTTTTTTAAAATATGAAACAGCTTTCATGAATATTGTACCATGCAACACTAAGCTGGTATGAATTCAATGCAAAATTAAATGTCAATAAGAAAGTGAAAATTCCATATGTCATGCATGTGTAAGATAAAATACCACAAGAAGAGTGATTAAAAGCATCATAAACAGATACAACTTGTACTCACAACGACGACCATACAGGCCAATACAGCAAGGACTCCGTTCATCGTTGAAGAATGAGAGTAGACACAGGCAAGGTAACTATGTGAATAAAAACAGTGCTGACCAATGTATTTGTACCCAAAGTCTGGGAATGACCTGGATATCTGTTTTATCAGTGGTGTTCGAGCAAATAGGGACGCCACAGCGCCATATGGTCAGATAAAGACTTAAGGCTCATTTAATGCATGTTAAGGATGCCTGCTCGTCATTTGCTTAAACAAATACTATTTTTGATCAACAAAGCAATTGCTTAAAACGTTTATATTTCACAGTTTGCTTGCTACTCAATAACCCTTTCTAAGTGTCACAATAATATGGACGTAATAGATGCCTATCTACCTAAAGTAGCCAGGGTTTCTAACCAACGGAGATTCAATCTACACTAAAGAGCTTTTAATGTATTATATATCCATTTCGTATTAAAGTAACTGCACAACCTATGACATTTTATGTGTAAATATCTTATAAATAGCAAAAAAAGGAGTATTATGTTGAGTAGCCCATTCAAAATGGTACAAAGTCTTGTTTTCAAATATGATGTATGAGAGTATATGGCGATAAAGATTACGCTTCTAAGTTTCTGCACTCTGATTTAGTTACATTTTCTGCGTTATAGAAATTGAATAGAAAATATCATTGTTTATTAATTGATATATTGTGATTTGCATTTGTCACTAGGGATGACACAGGGAAAATTTAATGGTTTCCCGTTTAATAACTTATATATTTGAACCGAATGGTGGAGTATGCAGATACTTTTCTGTCATGTTTTGGAGGATATATATAAGCTGCCATACGCGTGAAATATACATTAAATGTACCGGAAAAACATTTAAGTTCCTCTATATATAAAGCAAGTACTCTCTCACAAGTAGTACCTCATATTTCAATGCGATTATTAAATTATCACTATAATAACTTTGCTTATATCTGTACAAATCTTTCAAACTTCTAATTTTTCAGTTAGTTCTGTGAGGAACAATCCAGCCAAAATGTGACAAAATGTCATCAAAATCTGTCAATATTGATAATTCAGCATGCATCTTTTACCAGCTTTTGTATACATCAAATTGATTGACTTAAAAAACATGGTCTTACGCCATCACATACTGGAGTAATAAACGAAATTAAATGAATTCCAAGAATAATAATGTATATGTTTACTATAAAAATAGTCTGGGTCGATGTGTCTCAAATTAATGGTTGATGAACCGGAGTTCGTGGAAGATACCCTGACAGAACCACATGTTGTGCAGTGAAAGCATACTCTTTTAAATCGCCGGATTAAGCCGCCTGTTTTCCTTTTGGTTTTTATTAAATGGAATCCGCCGCAAGAGTGTGACTGAGAAATCTCAATCTATTTATTGATTATGTAATCCGAGGAACGCGTTGAGCCGAGGGTTGGGCATTCAAGGATCTCATCCCGAGGGTTAGGATTTCAAGATTGGTCTCCAGCACACACACAACGTAGCTGTGATTTGTTTCTACTATCCCTTATAACATATTCGGAAACACTGGTTTCCACAAGTTGCAATCTGTATTTTTATCCTGATTTGGAATCAACCTTTTTATTTATGGTGAGATGGTTTTAATCTCTTGACGACGTCGTATTTTTTCCGCGTGCCATCTGTTATACATAAATGGATGACAGAGAAATCATAGCATAAGGGGTAACAGAGTAATATTGAATGGGTAAAACGGAAGACAACTCAGTGGAATGTTAGAGAATATGATATCTTCTGTGTTGGGTTGAGTCTCTCCACTTACTCAGTGATCGTTTGGTATTAACTATGGCTTTGTCCGAATATGTTCTTGCTATGTTCTGTAAGTTTCTATGTATATTACATTACATGGTATTTGATTCTATCTGCTCCGATAACAAGAATGTTGCTTGGTTAGTGTTCAAATATATTAACGTTATTGTCCAACATGAGATGTGTAGCTTTAGTACGTAGATGTGTGGAATGTTTCCTCTTGTCCTGACACCAGACATAGACATTTCATGGCAGTCACTAGGCAGTGACTAATCAACAAAATGAGCGGTCTCGAATGCTTCTAAATAGGAAAAACTATTCCGTTTTCGGTTCGGATCAGTAAAGCGCCGTTCATTTGGGAAATTTCCAACGATTGAAAATCGAGTACTCAATCAATGAAATATAGCAGCAGCTGGTCAAAATAATAAATATTCTATAGTTGTATACCATATAAATAACACATCTTGCCAAAACTTTGGTTTAATTTTGAGAAGTTCGGAGGAGGGAGGATGCAAAGGGTGAACCCCTTTTTTTCTGGTGCTTTATCACCTATACAGCTCTGAACTGGAAATCTTGTGGACAATGTATGGTGCAATCATTATTTGAAGCTACCGAGCGGGCAATGTGTCGGAAAAACTGTGGTTGAATTGCAGTCGTAAAAATTCCATAAATACTATAAACATATAGGTTTGAAATGATTTCAAATCAAACGACTAATAGTTACGTCAAGTATAAGCTCTCAACAGCTACGAATCTCACAAGAAGCAGGATTTAGGCCTTGTTTACGTCACTATTATGCATACGCCATTTCACGAGAGGTCACGAGAGGAGAATCCAATGGATAACGACTTCATCTTCTACTGGGTTTACACAATAAACATACTAAGTGTTACCCTTAGTTGATTCATTTCTCAAATGTTAAATAAAAGTTTCGCAACTCTCAGTTATGGACACTCGTTCGCCATTGTACAATTTCGCTTCATTGCTCTTTAGATCAGCTTCCAGCTTTTATCCTTGTAACGCCGATTTTGCCTGCCTGCTTGGTCGACTAAGTTTTAGCAAGGACATCGCCATTATATCATACGTGTCTGCGCATACTTAATATAATGTGAAATATCGATTTCTTTACGGCACGTAAAAAAATAAAACAGAATTCCTTTTTAAGGTGATATCTTTGATACGTTTCACTTCCTGGGTATGGGATTAACAGAAAATTAATAACTCCTGTTATGTACGAAAATGAAATAAATACCAGATTTATCCTATTGATAAGAAAAAAGAGCGAACTTTTATCGGTATGTTACCTTTAAAATTGGATAAACAAGTTAAATGCTGTCAACTTTTAAGATAATAGTTTATTTTGGTGTTGCTAAATTCTTGCTACAATTAATTAAGATTCATGATCGGCCAACCAGATTTGCAGGTGTGTGCAAGGGGAGCACTCATAAGGGCGAGATCGTCATGTGACAGAGTCGTGCCTGTGGGGTTGCTGTCAATCAGTTGGATGAGTTTTACCTGGAATATATATGCAAAACACAATTTATGTTCAAATATGTAAAAAAACGAAAAACAAAAATCATGATGCCATGGTAGCAACGCTGTTGGTCTTTTTTTTTTGGTTTGAGCGACTGCGAAGCAGAGGGTACAGCAATTCAAACCTCCGATATCACCTAAACCAACACTGGTGACAGTTAAATTATCTCAGGCAATGTCTATTGGATTAATTCTATCTCCAAGTATGTATCATTGTGTGTGAAGATCTGTATGATTATTCCTGAATACATATTAGTGTTTTTCTATTCA
Organism: Mizuhopecten yessoensis; assembly: GCF_002113885.1. Taxonomy (NCBI): domain Eukaryota; kingdom Metazoa; phylum Mollusca; class Bivalvia; order Pectinida; family Pectinidae; genus Mizuhopecten; species Mizuhopecten yessoensis. Next base: position 63,004 of record NW_018405334.1, on the reverse strand, counting down.
ATCAATATTCATATATAATAGTTAGTGGATTACTGGTACTGTATTCCCTCTTCAAGTAAGTTTTACAGCGTTCTGTTCGATTAATTTATTTTCAAATACTTTTCTTTCCAATCAAATTCAAGTGATATGGGCAGGTGGATTATTTCTGGATCAAATATTATTATCAGTAGTATTTCAATGAATTAAAATTATTTGTTCATTTTAATTATATTTAAATGTACTATATATGTAATAAAATCATCTGTTTTAAATAAATCGTTGATTTTCTTCGAAAAAGTCCTGGTGCTCATTTTTGTTACCTGTAACTGTCCATTATCAGACCAGTAGCTATTTTTACATAATAATGAACGGCTTTGGATCAATAATGGACAGGTATAGGTACTTCATTGTACATTCTACTATATAATGTAACAAAGGATGATGTCATAGCTGTCTCTA
>NW_018405334.1:48267-55881 GCF_002113885.1 Mizuhopecten yessoensis | reverse complement strand
CTTTTTGTTTGTTTTCTAAAGCTCGCAAAATAAGTTTTTAATTACTGTTTGTTTTCAAAACATACTTACTATTTATAAAACATGGCATTTTCAAACCTCAGAACACTTTTGTTATGTGTTATGTGTTTTCATTTGTTTAATTATTTCTCAATGGTGTTTGGCAAGGCATGTTTTTTTGCAGAAACTAGTCATTATAAAAAATAATTATACTATCGAAAGAGGTACCAATTCACACATTTAGTAGTTTTATGTTTTGTTGCTGGGATCCTTTTGAGGGAGAGTTTTTTTTTAATTGATGAACTATGCACAAAATCACATACGTCGTGCATGGTACAACGATATAAGCGTAAAACAAACCTCAAGGTTCCTTAGAGCGTGAACATCAGATATTGAGTTCTTCTCGTCATCACTTGGATTGTAGATCCAGCATTGGTGATTACTGATCACAGCCATACGATGCTATAATATACCAATAGTGATCTCTTTAATGTTTCAACGTTTATGTAAACAAATACGTTTTCCTGTTAATCGTTTCAAAAGTTGTCAAAAATTGTTTTCCGTTACATTTCAAATGCGATCAGAGTACAAATATTAAAGAAATAAAATCTTGAAAAAGAACTGAAGCCTCACTTGGATATATTATTTTTATAATCTTCTATGCAAATATGTATAATCGATAACCGATCATCTGATAAGCCGAGTTGAATTAATGGAATTGAATACCTATTCACATATTTATACTTTTGATAAGAGTTTATACGGTGTCATATTTATTTCGTAGGTGACATGATGCTTGAAATCATCAGTTCAGGTTGACAACAATGTGTGTGCTATTATTACCGAGTGTTGGTCGTACTTGAAGACAAATCCCTCTCCAATAGGTGGCGGATGGGTTCCATGGTGATGTGTGTGGTTATGATTATGATGTGGTGCCTTGGTGGTTGTCATAGCAACAGTCTGAAATAGAACAATGGTACGGTGTTTTGTATAAGTTCGATTTCCTTTACTGAATAAGATCGATGACTACTTTCCGATTGTAACTTGAAGAAATTGCATTGAGCTATCTATACTAGAGTCAGGAAATGTTATTTCACAGCTCATACAGGATCCACATGAAATATTTGCCCTTTTACAATGAAATCAGTTTTCGCCCGGTGTTAATTTCGCCCTTCACATTTCATTACTATGTCTATATGCTGTTTACTTATATTCGCTATAATGCTGAATTTGCCCTTATTCCGGGGAAAAAAAGCGAAATTTACACTGGATCAACCACGAAGCAATTAGAATACATGATTGTCTACTTCTGAAAAAGTCTACTAATCAATGAAACGATAAAGAAAAAAAGAAAAACCATGGCATTCACATTTTTTTCTGTCGCTTTTTTAAACAAGATTGACTCTCATTTTCGAAGAGTAAAACTTCAGGCTCAAGCTGACAAATATACCGAAACACTATGCGTTAGGTAACTTTTTCCTAAAAGAATCTCATATTGGAAAACAAACTGAATTCTGAAAAGATTATGTATCTTGACCTGAAAGTTTTAACAGACAAGCATGGAAGTGAAATAAATGTTCTGTCCATATCAATCAATGTTTATTTGAAATGAAGTAAGCTTACTACCTTACTACAAAAATCGTACAATGATGTTACAGAGTAAACCCCAAGGCCAAGATTGGATTTTGAAATAGATGTTAATCTAAAATGACAATAACATAAACTGAAGCAAAACACATAACATGATAAAATTCTTAATGTTTACAACGTAGTCACTTTTCACTGGACATCCTAGCATGACAATCGTTGTATGAGCACGTCAAAAATTTTAAAATATTTCAAAGATAAATGAAAAACACCTGTTTTCCTGCGCCGTAGACGCGGCAGACCAGCAATAGACCTGACGAAGAAAGGCCAATTAGTTCAAAATAACAAAGATCATCATTGTACTCACGATGGCGACCATACAGGCCAGGATAGCGAGAACTCCGTTCATCGTTAGGATTTGATGTGGACACAATCAAGGTGACTAGTGAATCAAAGAGTTGAAAAGTCCGATGTATTTGTACCAAAATTCTGAGAATGACCTAGATCTCAAGTCTTATCAGTGGTATTATAATCACAGAGAGACATGATAGGACCATATGGTCAGGTAAACTTTGACCTAATTAATTAAGTAATCCATTCCATTTAAATAATTTTAGTGGGTTTTTTTCACAACCAAGCTGGTTAACCGATTTATATAATGTAATTACACAGTATTTTATTTTCCTTTCTTCTGTAACCTTCCTCGTATATGGCGTTTCCAAAATAGATGTTTATTCACAACGATAGCTGATTGGACTCTAAATAATTTGCCAAGATCAATGCATTATGTCATATTGACAAATGACTAATGTACGTAACTAAGGGTTTCTACCAGAGATGCTGAAATCTACTCTGAGGGAATTCATTGTTTAACAAACATTCTGATAGCAACGACAATTACATGAGAAATATTTACTAAACATATAGCTATTTCATCTTTTAGGACTCATCAGTGGTAACAAGGGATATTCTCCTACTTTGTAGTCAAACATTGAGTTGTATTTATGATGTTTTTCCTTGAATTACGTAAAAAAAATCGACAGCTATCTATTCTCTGAAAGTAAAAAATTGAACCACAAGACTCTCTTGTTATTCACGTCTTAACCTTTCATATACCTGTAATAATGTCAACCTCACTTTCAGACGTTATGATAAATATGATAAATTTAATTTCCCTTTCCTTGGTAGCAATATGCTAGTTTCTCCTCTTTATTGGATGTGCCTCATGTTTTACTTTAACTCTTACCAGAATAACGTTATACTCATAGCATATATAAAAGGGTCAAATGTAAATGGTTATTCAATTGTCGTAACGGCAGCATCAATTACAGGTTTTATTGAGGTCATTATATGATTTTATATTATCTTGTCGAACCAGTCAAATTCACCATAAAATATGTTCAAATTAAGAATTAATAATTTCCTGTCATATTTGTAAGGATAATGTGTGATATCCTACCGCAATGGGAGGCAAAACAGGTGCTGAACATGTCGTTCAGCAACAGTTTGAGAATTTAGTGGATAAAAATATATTAAAATGAAATGACTGCAAGAAAAATTATTTTATTAGACAAATTTACTATGACCCGTCAACAAAGGAATGAATTTTGATCTGGTTCAATCTTCCCTATTCTTCGAACATTAGGTTATGCTTTGAGCAAAGTCTTGAAAATAAAGTTATAGTCCAAATATTTATTGGCAGATTTAGGAACAGGAATCGGCAATGAGTACACTGTTGTCCCGGAGCTGTGCCAAAGAAAGATAACAAATGCCAAATTGACCTATTAGCAGATATGTTAGCTAACCATGTTTGACCTTGTGTCAGATAATTGTGAAAATCGTGACAAGCGTTGCACGAGCTGTGAACCTTCTGGAATCACATATATACATTAAATGTACCCAACTGACCAGGTTATTCTAGTTCAACTTCATTGAAAAATTAGATCTTCGAATTGTTTGGGTTATATCCTGAGCACTGTTCCCGACTCCGGATTTTCGTTGAGATTCATGATGTCTTTCCTCTGGTTTTGGTGTCGGGTCAGCTTTTCTTTATTGTCTTTTCCTATCAGTTTTAAGTTCTAATTTCGTCCTTGTGTGTTGGCTTCACATTTCACTCATCTCGAAACCACGGCCTAATTTCTCGAAGCCTCGGCCTGACGTCTCGAAGCCTCGGCCTAATATCTCGAGCTATCGCTTTAAATATTTCAGTCAAACGACTTAGCACTATCAGCAATAATGTATATCGGGAATTTTTAGCCAAGACAAACTTTCGGCCTTGGTCAGTGAAATCAATTTTCGCCCAGTAAATGTATTAATTTCGCCCTTCACGTTACAATGCATTTATATTGTTGACTTATATTCGCTGCAATTGTTAATTCGCTCTCTGGAAATAGGGGTGTTGTAGAAAAGAAAGAAAAATGATACCTTTTCATTACAATAAAGTATGCAAAATCGTTGACACTCTAAACTCACGTTGAGAAAGAATAAACGGTTTTTTTCGTATTATTCTAAAAGTTTATAATGGTTCAAAGGTTTTTCAAGTGTTTTCTAATGACATGATGTGAACTTAACTTAAAACTATTTGATTATTTACAAACAACAGCACCACTAGTTCTTACGGATACTTACTTATGAAAATAAATCATACGAAATCGTTGAAACACTCTAAAATCACCTTTAGAAACAATGAACCTTTTTTTACGTATTTTACTGAAATTTTATTATGGTTAAAAAGGATTTTCAAGTCTTTTTAAATGACTTATTCTTAAAGCTTCCTTTAAATTATTTGATGATTAACCAGCAACACCACTATATGTCTTTAATGACAACGATGCCCAGTGAGTTAGTGGGTATTTTAAGTATCATCAGTACAGCATTATCCTCTCCCATACTTCACAGATGCTTTCCAAATTTTGCTACTTACCTACCTTGCGTTATTGTCATGTAACTGTATGTGTTATTGTTGTTATTGTTTGGTAACATGCTTCTTAACTTACCTACCTTGCGTTATAGCATGTTACTGTCTGTGTTATTGTTGTTATTGTTTGGTAACATGCTTCTTAAATTACCTTCCTTGCGTTATAGCATGTTACTGTTTGTGTTATTGTTATTATTATTGTTGCTGTTGGTGTCATGTTTCTTAACTTACCTACTTTGCGTTATAGCATGTTACTGGCTGTGTTATTGTTGTTATTGTTATTGTAATTGTTTGGTTACATGCTTCTTAACTTACCTACCTTGCCTTATAGCATGTTACTGTCTGTGTTATTGTTGTTATTGTTATTGCACTTGTTTGGTAACATGTTTCTTAACTTACATCCCTTGCGTTATAGCATGTTACTGGCTGTGTTATTGTTGTTATTGTTATTGCACTTGTTTGGTAACATGTTTCTTAACTTACCTACTTTGCGTTATAGCATGTTACTGGCTGTGTTATTGTTGTTATTGTTTGGTAACATGCTTCTTACCTTACCTCCCTTGCGTTATAGCATGTTACTATCTGTGTTATTGTTGTAATTGTTATTGTAATTGTTTGGTTACATGCTTCTTAACTTACCTACCTTGCCTTATAGCATGTTACTGTCTGTGTTATTGTTGTAATTGTTATTGTAATTGTTTGGTTACATGTTTCTTAACTTACCTCCCTTGCGTTATAGCATGTTACTGTCTGTGTTATTGTTGTTATTGTTATTGCAATTGTTTGGTAACATGTTTCTTAACTTACATACCTTGCGTTATAGCATGTTACTGTCTGTGTTATTGTTGTAATTGTTATTGTAATTGTTTGGTTACATGTTTCTTAACTTACCTACCTTGCGTTATAGCATGTTACTGTCTGTGTTATTGTTGTAATTGTTATTGTAATTGTTTGGTTACATGTTTCTTAACTTACCTACCTTGCGTTATAGCATGTTACTGTCTGTGTTATTGTTGTTATTATTATTGTTACTGCTGGTGACATGTTTCTTAACTTACCTACCTTGTGATATTATCATGTTATTGCTATCGTTATTGTTAAGTGACATTTTATAAACTTACACATGAGATGTTGTGCTTTATTCATGAACCAGGGATTGGTAAACACGATTCAGATCTGGTGTATATAGGTTTGCAAATGTTGTACTTGAAACATTGATCATCACAAATTTAAACACAACAATCTGTATCTTAATTAATTACAATTTCCTCGTTTCTAAAATGAGAAAACATGGAACTTTGAAATGGCAGACAATACAATAGTATGCTATAAGGTGCAGAAAGACATTAATACAAAGGCCAGGCTACCTGTGTTTACAACAAAGATAAAACATTGGACTAGTTTTCGACATGTGATCTGACCTCTTATGTGCGAAATGTGTTTCCAGCATACACAGGATTCATAAGTTTGCTGAGCTCAGTGGGGTAACTTCACAAAATATACATGAAGCAAAAACTTCCATCCATGACGCTGAGCAAAATAAAATAATTCGAATTCAATAAGAAATCAGTTCTACACCATTACAAATCAACTGAAAAAAATCGAAAGTTTAATAGAAGAAATAGAAAAGCACAGAAAAAAAGATCAAGAAGAAGGAACTTGACAGTTAAATCGACCAAACCCTTTTGTAACAGAAACATTTAGAAGTCGAAAATGCCCGAATTCTAATCAGATACGAGACAGAACGTGAGAAGAAACTTGAAAGAGTTGAAGGTGTTTGACATGGTTAGTAGACTCAATATCAATATACCATTACATTGGGGAAACATGCACTTGGCAAACTAACATGAATTTCACCTGGTAAATCTTAAAATTCACACCAAAGATCAGGCTTCAAGAAAAATTGCAGTGTCTACTGAACCTTTAGCTGGATGATTCCAGTTACCTTCGACTCGAACAAAGGCAGAGCGGAAAGAGACAAGCATCGCGCCACTGTACTTCCTTCTATTGCAGACCATTGTTCTCTAGCAGACTGGCTGATTCCATTTTGTACTGCTTCCATCTTCTCCTAAATTGATTGGGGGAAGTGGGCAGGTGACGAAAACAGTAACATAATGTGACATACCTGAAAAGACAGGGGTAGATACAGCAGCAGATACAAAGTCCAGCCCGGACAACAGTTATCTGAGTATCCCCTATTACACAGAACCTCTGTGCGACGATAAATTGTAACAGGGTGGATTTAACACCAAATAAAAATAATGTCAGTGTGTGTTACTAGGGGAGACCGCGTCCTTGCAGAAACCAAAACTAGAAAACATGACAACACAACCAATTTTATTATTATGGAAACCATCATTGTATACATCAAGGTGTATTTTGCAGTGACCGGTCAATGACAATATTGCTGTAGTTGGTGAAGGTTGGGTAGTAGATAAAATACTCGACATAGTGCCGGGCACACGTCTACAGGTGTTATACCGGTGTGTGTGTGAATGACATAAGCATATCAGCATCTACTCAATGGTGATGGACAATGCTTGCGACTCCTCCATTCTGAACATAGATTGGTCAATAGCTGTAGGAATGGATGCAGACGGAGTCATTGTACACCAATGCTTAAATAGAGTTCCAAGGACATGGATGACTCAAGTGTTTCAGCGTGTTGCTTCTTCAATACGATTCTGTTACATACACAAAGACATTGAGTACGGCTGTATCGACTATACGCAGAACAAGAGGCCCATGGGCCTTAACGGTCACCTGATATATTTATACAGAGAGTTGATTTTTGTTTTTAACATGAACAGAAATATTATTCAAAGTGACAAAAAACAATAAAACCACCTTATTCAAAATCTAGCATGCAGATTTAAGACTGAAAAGTATTTGAAACTAGCACCTCTGATTCTAAACAAGGAAAATGAAGAAATTTTATTTTAGCACACAGACTCCATTGGGCCCCACCCTACAGCCCTTGGGGGTAGGGATGGCTCAAAATTTACAAAGTATCAGACTGTCAACTTAGGGTTATAATTCCAATCAAGTTATCAACATGTAATATTCAAAGTATCATTTGCCATTATAAACCATAACAAATTTTGCCCCCCCCC
>NW_018405334.1:36951-47344 GCF_002113885.1 Mizuhopecten yessoensis | reverse complement strand
ACTATTTTTGTTGACCTTTGTCCATGGAAGGTCCCTGCAAAATTTCATTGAAATTGGTTCAGGGGTTTTGGAGAAGAAGTCGAAAATGTAAATTGTTTACGGACGGACGACGGACGACGGACGACGACGGACAAAAGGCGATCGCAATAGGTCACTTGAGACTTTGTCTCAGGTGACCTAAAAATGTGATATGGCTTGAAAAAGTTGGTCGGATGGTGCAGAGGAAAGCACACACTTGAGTTTCACCAAGACGAACGGGCTTTTATTTCCCGATCGGACGTGTAGAGATCACAGGTCACCAGCCCGATCAAGTAGGTTTTTCTCTCCGTGCACTCCGGTTTCCTCTCTGAATATTGCTTCTTATTACATCACCATTACCTGATAATTGGACAGATTAATCTCCATATATCCCCTTTTGGAACCAACCACTCTACCACACACACACCCATTTGTACAAAATTGGGACCCCTTTGGCCAAAGATGCTCTATACAAAATTTGTTCAAAATCCATCTAACCATACTTAAGGAGAAGGATTTTAAACATTTATTACTATGTTCTCCATCCCTCTGGCACCAGGGGCCACACTTTCTGTTTATACAAAATATGTGGATCAAATTTGTATAAAATTCCTCCAGGTACAGAAGAAGGATTTTAAATATTTACCTTCACATTTTGGCCAGTCCATCTGTCAACATGGGACTCAAAATTGAGTCCCCTTTGACCAGGCCAAATTTATTTAAAAGCCACTGATACGTGTTAAAGGAAATGTTGACGGACGGGCAGTGGGACAGACGACGGATGCCTCAGCAGAAGTTCACCTGCCCGAAATGGCTAATAAATGAACGGCTGTAGGGTACGTACCGGTCATTCCGGTACAATGTATGTAGTTTGGTATGAATAATCTAAATCTGACAGTACCAGTGTGATGGTATTGTCAAATTGATTGGAAGTTTTGAAAAATGTAGTAAACAATGTAATATTTGTGTTTGCTGTTTTGGATATGTTATCTTGCCGTTTGTTAACGATTTACTCCCCCTTAACTGCAGCGATATATGTTACTGCTTTCTAGCAACATAACACAACACAGACGATAGAACATTTTGCATACAGGGATACATAAAATTAGCTATTTTATACCTGAAAGCAATCGTAAAGGTGTTTTGAGGTCTTTTTCTGTTTGATTTTTTAGAATGAACTTGTTCTGCATACGTTCAAAACAATCAAAAATTCATTAGAAATCGCAAATTATGTATTATCGATCATAGCATAGAAACAAACGCACATACGCATATATATACAGACAAGAAAACAGTTCAACACAGGAATGTTCAACTTCAAAGGGGAATAGTTACTAATATAACCACAAGATGTAGGTCTACTCCCATAACATGAGAGGCCGCTGGTCGGCTTTTTTTCAATCGGATATGATTTTGCCGACTGCGACCTGTTACGCGGCGCCTGTCAAAAGTTTTTCGCCGTGTAAAACCTCTAACATTGTTGGAGTAGATGTAGGCCTACAACATATTTTCTTTTTACTAAGGGGAGATAATCGATACACGCCTATGCGTTTCAATATCTGTGTCGATTTAAATAACAAATCAAATCGTATAACTCATATGGATTGAATTGAACCTATTGATGATGGGTACAATTCAATTAAAGATAGGTTCCAATATGACAAATAAAACCTATCTGCAATTGAACTGTACCTATCTTCAATTGAATTGTACCCATCTCCAATTGAATTGTACCCATCTCCAATTGAATTGTACCCATCTCCAATTGAATTGTACCTATGTTCAATTATTTGAAGATGGTGCAATTATTTAAATATGTTACTTTGGCGTTCCATTTACAATTCCAAATTACCATATATTCAATTATTTGATTTCTCTGCTACACCAACGAGGTGGAGAAAGGTTCTATAAATACTTAAAAACAGAATACAACAGCAGACCATTCTGTGAATCATTGGAGAATTAAATTTGCAACTAAAAGTATTAATTGTTGGTAGCCAACAAGTACTTCCAATGGTTGGTTAGGAAACACCATGACTGGTCCCAAATCTGGTGCAGGAACCATTACTATCCGGGAACCTTGGAGTCATATCCAATTTCCGAGACATCATGATTTCTTTGTATACCCTGTTGTTAAGGTCCCATTTACGTTTTGGTGTCGTTTTGTTTGTGGTTTTTACAGACAAAATTACGTTTTGGTGCTGTTCTGTTTGTGGTTTTTACAGGCAAACATGTAAAATAATGTGTGTTTTGATTTTTTGAAGCTCAGACAATCACATTCGATGAAGAAATAACTTAAAGATAATACTGTCTCTCAATATTTGTGTATTATACAATATAGATCAATGTGTTAGCTTTTCTCAAAAAAGAAAGAAAATTTAAAAAAAAAATCAACAATATTAATGCAAACACTATAAAAACTGCAGAAAGCATATTTTGTTTTCAATTTACATACTATATTGCAATTGTCAACAAATACTCAACATACACGTATCAATCTATATTGGTAAAAGGGACATACATGTCTGTAGTGACTACAGAATCAACAAGCTGCATTCATTTCCTAGTACATATGGTTTTGATACTTGAAATGCAATTTAAAAAATTGCACTTTCCTCAAGGATTTTCTTCTTTTTAAATGAAATGTGACACATTCTTTTGTAAAGAAAATGTACTTTTTGAAATGTTCTGGATAAGTCCATTATGGTTTACAGTGTCGAAAGGGTTCAAACCTATTGTGTCCAATCCAAGACTGCATCAGGAATATCCTGTTTATCATTTGAGTATGGGATTAGCTATAATTGATACATATTAAAATATGCTAACGATTTTACGTAATCAAAATATTGTTATTTTCATGATAAAAAAGGCAGTCATATTTTTGAAGTCATTTAGACCGTAAGCCAGGACTTAACTTTCAATGGCATATTTTCAAGTCCTTTTTTCCACATGAAAAAATATACATATTATACAGGTTTCTTTCAACAAAACTGTTTCTTTTTTTTTTCCAATTTGTTTCTTGCAATTGTTGCAAATTGTAATTATACATAGGATTATGGTCACCTTCTAGCTTTGCGCTAGATATATATAGATGGAATTTCCTTTTAGCTCAGTGGTATAGTGCCGGACTAAGAAGTCAGGGGTCGCAGGTTCAATCCAAGTGGAAGCACATGACTCTCTTTCCTGTTACAAATGGTGTCCGTGGCCCTCCCTGTGGTGACAGGGAGTTTGAACCTGGGTTGTGGTGTTCGAGGGCAAACACATTTATAAAGGGGGAGTAGTATGGCAGGTTTTAATCTGCATAGGATTACGGTCACCTTCTAGCTTCGAGCTAGAGGGAATTTCCCTTTAGCTCAGTGGTAGAGCATTCGAATAGAAAGTTCGGTGTGTTCGATCTCCAATGGAGGCACATGTACACTAGTCTCTTTCCTGCTTCACAATAATAATTCATGTGATATGATTATTACTTGTAAAACCCATTTCGACCAACAGGTAAATAGTGGCTCCTATCCAGAATCCAAAGTAGATTTTTAAGGCTGGCCTACTTACAGGAAATTTGTCTTACATAATATTATTTAGTGCTTGATAACATGTAATTAAGAAAAAATGTATAATAATAAAGTAAACTGAATATATTTTTTTCCTATCACTGATAGACTTGTTGTTTAAGCAGTGAATGTTTTAACAAATTGATGACAAACTTGATAAAGCCCAGCAGGTAAGTTTGTCAGCAACAGAAATGAGTGTTATAGGACCATAACAATATTTGCTAAAATATTCATTATATATATTTACATTTTGATAGAGTAGTTACACTTTATTAAGTTATTTCGAACAGTTCTTTGAATGGCACATTAAGTGTGGACAAGTGAAATGGATGATGTCACAATAGAGATTGATGAAGTTACAAATAGAGATTGATGAAGTTACAAATAGAGATTGATGAAGTTGCAATAGCAAATGTTATTAAAGTCTCACAACAACATAATACTCCTAAAAGCATATATATAAATGTACACAATACTCCAAGGTAAAAAGCAAGAGGCCCAGAGGGCTTGTATTGCTCACCTGAATATAATTAAAAGTAATTGGTATGAAGTAAAGATATAGTGCTCAATGGTAGGTGCTGTAAGTACATATGAAATTTCAGAAATATATAAAATTGGTTCCCCTTTACTCAAGGATGTTCCACACCAAATATGGACCAAATCCATTCAATCCTACAGAAGAATAAGGATTTTAAAGAATCATTTGCTACGTTTCCCCTATTGGGCCCAGCCCCTCATCCCCCTGGCGAGCCAGACCCATGGTTTATACAAAATTGGTTCCCCTTTACCATAGGATGCTCCACACCAAATATGGACCAAATCCTTTCATTTCTACAGAAGAAGAAGGATTTTAAAGAATAATTTGCTATGTTTCCCCTATTGGGCCCCGCCACTCAGTCACCTGGGGGGCCAGATCCACGGGGTATACAAAATTGGTTCCGTTTCACCCAAGAATGCTTCAGACCAAATATGGACCAAATCCTTTCATTCCTACAGAAGAAGAAGGATTTTAAAGAATAATTTGCTATGTTTCCCCTATTGGGCCCTGCCCCTCAGGCCCCTGGGGGGCCAGATCCACGGTTTATACAAAATTGGTTCCCTTTCACCCAAGGATGCTTCAGACCAAATATGGAACAAATCCTTTCATTCCAACAGAAGATGAAAGATTTTAAAGAATTTGCTATATTTCCCCTATTGGGGCCCGCCCCTCAGGCCCCTGGGGGGCCAGACCCACCATTTATACAAAATTGGTTCTTCTTCACCCAAGGATGCTCCACACCAAATTTTGTTAAAATCTGCTCAGTGGTTCACGACTAGAAGTGTAAAGTTGACGGACGACGGACGCTGTGGTATGTAATAAGCTCACCTTTGTCCGGTTCCGGGTTGTTTCGCCCCAAATCCTGTTCGCCCTAGGTTGTTTCGCGCCAGGTTGTTTCGCCCTAAAACATTTTTTTTAGGGCGAAACATTGTTTGGTATTTTCTTTTCATTTTTATTTGTTTTAAGTCACAAATTAAGTCTTCTTAGTCTTTCATATCATCAAAATCAGTTTTATTTAAAAAAAAAATGTGTTTCTGTTGTTTTATGTACATTGTAAAGCAAAAAAACGGATTACGTTATTTTCTTAATGCCGACACACATTATAACATATATTGAATTTAATTTTAGAAATAAGTAAGAATAGTGAAATGAAACAAAAATGGTGTAATTTTAAAAATTGCGGGGTATACAACAATATTATTTTCCATGTTAACACATTTAAATTAGTTTAGTGTATGGCTGTACGCATACTCGTCGACGTGTGACGCTGTTTTCTTTACTTGATTTCTGCACACGTCCGTGTTGTTTTTTGCTAATTGGAGATTATGTCCATTTTGAGAAGTTTTGATAGTACCACGGAATTAGATTTAAGTCCGTGATAGTACCGACCAATAAAAATTAATATGCATATTTGAGTAGATAATTTTGAGTAGGTAACTTGTCATAAATAGAGCATTTTTCAATACTGTGTTATAATTCAACATTAGTAATGTTGAATTATAACACAGTACTGAGAAATGCTCTATTTATGACAAGTTACAAAATGCACAAATCATCCATAACGTAATTTACGTTATGGATGATTTGTGCATTTTGTGCGACTCCGTGGTTAGACGCAGACAGCATGGTATCTGAAGTGATGTGTGTGACTGTTGGCAGCATAGAACCTGGCAGCATAGAACCTGCCAGACTGACAAGTACATTATTATACAAGTATATTTAATGTATTTTGATAATTCCCTAAGTAAATTGCCAACGTTTATTTCATAATTCAAATGTACACATCTGCTTAACAATTAAAATACGTATCTATGTACTTGGGGAATTATTTACATTTCGTATACTTCTCTAGAGAAAGTTTTTTTTTTTTCATCCTTATACGCAATTAATATACGTATGTAGTTTCAGTCTATATACGCAATTTGTAACTAATCTATGTCCATTTCGTATACGTATCTATGTACTTAGAGAAATTAATTTAGTTTCATTGTATGTCCATATCTATATATTATAAGTATTGTACTTAGAGAAATTAATTTAGTTTCATTATATCATAATATCCATATCTTATCTATATATTATAGATATATATAATTAAAGTATTAATTTCTTTTCATTCTTATACGCAATTTGCACCTAACCTATGTCCATTTCGTATACGTATCTATGTACTAAGAGAAATTTGTTTTATATAAAATGGCTGACGTGACAGGGTGCTTTTTAATTGTTTATATCATGTTTTAAATATTTTTAACGTTAAAATATATACAGGTGCATTTTATAAAGAACAACATTACTTAATTAAGGTAAAGAAATGAAAACGATAATATACAGTTTATTCCGGATATTAGTATGTCCGTTGAAGGATTCGGTGATGAATATACAGGTTTGTTCTTCACCTTCCGGCACGTAATTATATCTTGATTCAAGAGAAAGATAAGTTTTTTAACTTTTAACATGATATTTATAACTTAAAGAAAAAATATTTTTTTAGGGCGAAACAACCTGGGGCGAACGGGATTTGGGGCGAAACAACCCTTAGGGCGAACGGGATTTGGGGCGAAACAACCCGTTACCCCTTTGTCCTTCGGACCAGGTGAACTAATAACACTTGACTTTTAAATGGCATCTTTTGAGCTGTTCTTTCAGATGATATGATCACAAATTTTTGAAAAGATGAATAGTGCTCAATTTCAGGGTCCGAAGTTGGGAGTCTCCCTTCAAAATAACAAGAATTGGTAAGCATGATCTATTTTGCTGTTTGCGTAAATATTTGAGTTCAGGAAGTCAGCAATCTCGTCGATGTTTTATTGTTTTCTATTGATAGCCAGAACACAAATATCACTGAAGTATTTGTCGTGCTCCTCAACAGGATCGTCACCTTCCTCAAATTCTTCCAGTTGTCCTCCACAGCAGAAGCACTCACAAAGGTCTCCCAAACCTAGAAAATAGCAAATGAAATTATAAATGAAATATTAGATCAGGTTATAAATCAGAAATGTATTAATTTACACATTTCACAAAAACTTTTTCAGAATTATTGGCTGTAAAAAACACTGAAATAATCACTGATTCTGTAAAAAGAAAACACACCGAAAAACAATGCAATTTCATGTTTTTCTACAACTTAAACATGCAATAGCTAGGGACTTTATAGTGCTACCTCACGGAAACATAAAGCCGAAGACATCCAGCAGGACACCCCACCCTGTCTCTTTATACTAACAACGAGGGAACCAGTCATCCCACTACTAAATTGCTGAGTGTTAATTATAAGCAGGAGTAGAAACTACCATTTTTATAGACTCTGGTATGTCTCGGCCAGGGGACAGAACCCAAAGCCTTCCTCACAAGGGTGAAAGCTCAACTAAACGCCAAAAGTGAGTCATTGTCACGGGAGACATTAGGAAGAAAAAAGTTGTTTAGAAAGGAGAGAAAAGATAAGATCCAAAATTTAGTCACCTCTTGCGATCATGCAATGGGGGCAGCACAGGTACAATTCTTACGCCCTACCTGCAGGGACAATATATTAAATATAAATCAATGTTATTATTAGACTGGCGAGAAATATCATTACCTGCATAGAAAAGCCCAGCTTTAGCTAACGTTTCTTTTTTCATTGGGTGATTTGCTGGCCACTTTGGGTTGTTGAATGTTCGTAGTCGATCTTTGTATAGGGCATAGTATTTATGTCTTGGGCATTTTGTATTTGAAGACATATCCAACTTTTTAATCTTCTCTAATAGGGCAGTATCTTCGCCTCTAGATGTGCCATCTGTCTGCGTATCGCTCAGGTGTGTCATTGTAACATGTCCAAATAAATGGGCTTCTGTTTCACTGTCGGTGCTATCAAAAGTCTCACATTTTGGAAAATGGCGATAATGTTCGATGTGTACATTATCGTTTTCTTTAAAACTGTGAAGCACACCACCACAGTAGGCGCATTGAACTCTGTCTTTTTCCCCAAGGTAAAAAAACCCATCTGCAATCAATTCCGATTTTAATCCATCAGATTTCGGCCATCCCTTATAAGATCTTGTTCTTGTATTTGTGTCGCGGAGGTGTCTGTACCGTTCTATGGGCCGTGGAGGGGCGACATCTCTTCCTGGAACTTGATGCATGCCTGATGTAACCTGTGGGATAAAAAAAAATATTCTCAAGATTGGGAATTTAAAATTTCAAGGAACTTCAAGCATCAAAATAAAGGTAGAGAAATAACTGTATCACTCATCTGTAATCTTGAATTGAATTGCAAAGAGTGTCAAAATAAAATACAATAAAAGCTGAACTGAAGTTGGGATGACATGAAAAACAATTTAAACAACCCGACATCCTTGACAATTTGAAAAAAAAAATCTTATCAGGATGGTAACAATTTATGAGTTGAGGATGAAACATTAATTTAGAACCAGAACCTTTAAATGGTTCTGGTTTAGTCCGCTAAATTACAGACCATTAACAGGCTATAAAATTCTGATTGGTCGCCAAGCTGTTCAGGACTCACACACGATTGTAATCCCTATCTGAAATTTGTTCCGGGTTAATACAGTGCCTCTTAGTAATTTAAATAGGTAATTGTTGACAATTTAGTTTACATTGAATGAAATCTATAGATATTGAATTTGAAAAATGTGTAGTTTTAGTAGATTTTAAAATGTGATGGCGGATTGATATGGGGTCAAATGTCGGGGGGTGTTCCCGTCCCATTTCACCGGGATGGCTTGTAAACTTTCGGTTGTCAAAAGCAGACATATGTAGCGGTCTTACTCTTATATGCCACCAAACTCACCAAAAAATGCCTTTTGAATCTTTTGTCAGGTATGTATCTGTGAATCTAGACAGTTGTCACTAGTGTTGAACTTAAAATATTAACGCTCAAAAGCTTAAAATTGTAATAACATATAGTAAATGATTTAGTTGTGTGATCCCTTTAAGACCACTGATCAGTAACAGGCCAACGATCAGAACGGTCGGAGATATTTAAAACATTTATTGACATTAGCTAATAAAAGCTATTATTCCGAACTTTCAATCAGCAACAAACCATTTTGACAGAAAACTGTTTCCTTTTTTTTAATTTTTACTAAATTTGCGGAAAGGATGTAGATTTATCAATGAAAACGGCCGGTTAACCCCTGGAAATCCTTTATCTAATTGTAGTTCCGGAACTGTCGGTACGGGATTCCCCTATATATGTATCCCATGGTTCATAGCGATTCGTGGAAGTGAAAGGGGGATCCCCTGATACGTCCACGCACATTTAAAAACACAATTTAAACAAATATAACTGAAACAGAATAGTTTTAGTAACAAATAATTTATTCAAGCCTGATCTATATAATGTTGTTAGCATAGATCGATAATATTAGAACGTAACTTGCAGTTTAAGGTCACAGATCACAAAACCCCGACAGCTTTCGTTTAAATTCGAGATGCAATATTGTAGGCAAAGCGAAGTAGACTACATGTACATTACAGTCGTTTTCTTAACATGTACATGTATACCAGTATTATCTAACCAGTCGGTATTGTAATTTACCTGTGATTATTTCAACAGATCCATGACGCACTTCTCAGATCTCATGTAATGTTCAAAATAGCAACAAGATTCAATCGGTACAACTCGGCTCGGTTTAATGTCACACGAGGAGTTCCGAGTGACTATGTGTGTTGCTTTTAGTGCGATTAGTGTATTTTTTTACGAAAATTTCCTATATTAAATTTACCTTTTCACTACAGAGTGTTAAATATCCTAGCGTATCACCCTGTACTATTGTGAAGTTAAATTAGTCTCGAGTTAAATGAGTTGAATAATATTCAGTGGTATTTGCCATCCAGAGACGTATCATATATATACGTCTTTGGGGTGGTAGGTAAATCTTGTACCCCGTTCCCGGACCAGGACTGAAACCCGTACCAGGAATATAAAGATATTTTGATATCTCATTAACGCGATGGTTTATAATTTTTATAAAAATATAGGATAATTTCAAACATTATTTTCTAAATGTGACAATTACAAAAATGTTTATCTATTATCCAATAATTTAGAAATCGACGATAATGTGTTTTTCAAGGGGGTAAAACTTGTACGCCGCAGTCAACCGTGAAAATCACGGTTTTTCACATATAAGTAGAAATTTAGGGAAAAATAACATGTTATTTTCAGATATATAGAAGAAAATACCTTACTGTTGATAATTATGTAAGTTTCGTTGAAATAAACAACATATTTCACATGAAATTCTGACTTTGTTGTGATCGCGGGTGTTTTGTTTCCTCCCGTACC
>NW_018405334.1:20564-36080 GCF_002113885.1 Mizuhopecten yessoensis | reverse complement strand
CTGCGGCGTACAAGTTTTACCCCCTTGAAAAACACATTATCGTCGATTTCTAAATTATTAGATAATAAATAAACATTTTTGTAATTGTCACATTTAGAAAATAATGTTTGAAATTATTCTATATTTTTATAAAAATTATAAACCATCGCGTTAATGAGATATTAAAATATCTTTATATTCCCGGTACGGGGTTTCAGTCCGGGTCCGGGAACGGGGTACAAGATTTGCCTACCACCCGCCTTTGGCAATCTATGTATCAAAATCCTCTGCATGACTTGATTTCAATAGATGTTGAAAGTCTGAGGGCCAGGTTACTAACTTTGTTTGTAGTAATACATTATGTGTACACTTGTTGTATGTAATTAAAAGGAGTGGACAAGCTGTGACTCAACATGCATAGGCGCGGTGCACTTGACATTACTTCATGTAAATATGATAACCGGATTGATTTGATACGTGACGATTTTGTCATACAAGTATATATCGATTTAATACTTGATAAGCTGATAAATGTATCTGACACAATGATCAGAGGCAATATCTTTCAATATCTGGTTGGTTACCAAACAAAATATCGTTTATGCTATCACTCCCAAATATTGTCAAATAGTATAATCACGGAATTTAAGTCCGTGGTATAATTAACCAAACTATTCGTAAATATAACAATTAATTCATTGATTTTGTTATTATTCGTATATATTACTGTATGCATGTATATATACAACTAAAACCACGTAAACTTTCCGTGTATTTTTTTAAACTGGTCGTTTTTTAAAGTTTATTAACCACGACCAGTAATAAATCACTAACAATAAAAACATCCGGGTCCTTATATTTTATTAGGGCATCTTGATTGTGGCACATTGTTGTCATTTACGTCGAAGATTGACAAAAGGGCAAGATTTCAAAGAAAATAATCTGGTGTCCCACACCATACAGGTCAATTTCACTGGATTAGAATCTAAAACTAAATAAAGATGTTTCTGTGTGATTGTGTACGTATCGTCTGCTGGATAACCCAACTTCTCGGTAGTGAAGCGGACGTAAAACCTATCAATTAATCAGTGGCACATTGTAACACACAAGATCATATGTTCATTCATGCCCTAAACATGAAAACTGGAGAGAGAAAACAACAACATACAATGTTTGTTTGCGAGTCAGTAGACTATACAAGTCTGATAAAATATTGATTTCCAAGATCCCACTGACCCTTATAGAATACTGTAACTACGAAGCAGGGAAACCACATATATAAATTAAAATATTTTTTATATTATATATATATATACACGTCACATTATTTATAAAAATCTTACCTGTTTACAAGAAACACATATCCCATTTATACCACACATAGTCAGCACAAACACCAAACACACACGACACTCGCGATCGATATGCTGTCTCAAACGTTAACAGCATGAGAACACATATGATATGTATATATACTTCGCATGCACTAATTATAACTTTCCAGTCACATGACGTCAACCAATCACATCCCGGTATGTTCGGTATACCTGTTGGGTTAATACAACGGGAAACAACTACCCCAATGACAATTAATACGAATGTTTACCATAATTTGGACACATATATATATTTTTTAACAGGATTCGATCAAAATCCATAAACTTTCTAATTTTTTTTTTAGTTTCGAGGAATTTTACTATACAGATCAAATACTGATAAAAGGAACCCACATTTTAGAGGTGGACTAGTTCGTTTTTCTTGACCTCGATATGAGGTCTTACAAGGCTCAAAATTCCAGAGGTTACGCTCATGTCATAGCGAGCTATTCGATTGGTTTCAGGTGAGAAAAACTGACCTATCGCTACAGATACCTAGACTTTGACGATTTTATAGCAACGAACCCCACGCTTAAAATTACAGTCAATTATACCGCAACGATGCTGCGCGATTATTTTGTTAAACATCAAAGAATCAAACACGTCTATTGTATCGATCAACATATGATGGCCCCAACAGTGCCTTCGATTTCGTTATGACATGTTCCAAGGGTGCATACATCTTCATCAGTCTCCATCTTTCTCCGTGCAGACACCTGCATATCAGACTCTATCCTTCTCAGTGCTGACATCTTCATCAGACTCTACCCTTCTCCGTGCAGACATCTTCATCAGACTCTATCCTTCTCCGTGCAAACATCTTCATCAGACTCTACCCTTCTCCGTGTAGACATCTTCATCAGACTCTATCCTTCTCCGTGCAGACATCTTCATCAGACTCCATTCTTCTCCGTGCAGACATCTTCATCAGACTCCATTCTTCTCCTTGCCGACATCTTCATCAGACTCTACCCTTCTCCGTGCAGACATCTTCATCAGACTCTATCCTTCTCCGTGCAGACATCTTCATCAGACTCCATTCTTCTCCGTGCAGACATCTTCATCAGACTCCATTCTTCTCCTTGCCGACATCTTCATCAGACTCTACCCTTCTCCGTGCAGACATCTTCATCAGACTCCATTCTTCTCCTTGCCGACATCTTCGTCAGGCTCTATCCTTCTCCGTGTAGACATCTTCATCAGACTCCATTCTTCTCCGTGCGGACATCTTCATCAGACTCTATCCTTCTCCGTGCAGACACTGTATCCTTCTCCGTGCAGACATCTTCATCAGACTCCATTCTTCTCCTTGCCGACATCTTCGTCAGGCTCTATCCTTCTCCGTGTAGACATCTTCATCAGACTCCATTCTTCTCCGTGCAGACATCTTCATCAGACTCCATTATTCTCCGTGCAGACATCTTCATCAGACTATATCATTACCCGTGCAGACATCTTCATCAGACTATATCATTACCCGTGTAGACATCTTCATCAGACTCAATTATTCTCTGTGCAGAAATTTACATCAGACTCTATTATACTCCGTGCAGACATCTTCATCAGACTCTATCCTTCTCCGTGCAGACATCTTCATCAGACTATATCATTACCCGTGCAGACATCTTCATCAGACTCCATTCTTCTCCGTGCAGAAATTTACATCAGACTCTATCCTTCTCCGTGCAGACATCTTCATCAGACTCCATTATTCTCCGTGCAGACATCTTTATCAGACTCTATCCTTCTCCGTGCTGAAATTTACATCAGACTCCATCCTTCTCTGTGCAGACATTTACATCAGCCTCCATCCTTTCTCAGTGCAGACAGAATAACTAAGTACACAAAACAAGTTTCTTCCTTAAAAGACACAAATGTATCTCCTTATCCACAGACTTATACTGTAGACCCTACTCCCTGTGGTAGCAGTACAAGACAGAAACAGAATTCAATGAAATAATCTATAGACAGTCCCTAGATGCTTTCATTTGGGGATGACATAAAGGGAACTTTGTGTATAACATATGTGAAGGATATGAGTAAACGCACTCAATATACTTTCCTGATATTAAATGTCAAGAGTATGGGGTGAGTCAAAATGAAAATTTTCAGCATCTTTATAAATAACTTGGTATCAGGATGAAAGTAATCATATTTCTTCACGTGATTGTGTGTCCAAATAGAGGTTATTGTATCATCAATAAAGTATGAAACGTTGATATAAATAAATTAAAGTCATGTAAACCATAGCATCAACGAGCTAGCTAAAATACCTATCACAACAGAAGAGACACCAGGAATGAAACCAGCTTAATGGAAGGTTAGGCAATTCCTGCACCACAAGTGTGTATACCATGTGTAAAATGTTCATACCAATGTCTAAAGTGTGTATACAATGTCTAAAGTGTGTATACCATGTCTATAATGTACCTACCATGTCTATAGTGTACCTACCATGTCTAAAGTGAATATACCATGTCTATAGTGTACCTACCATGTCTATAGTGTACCTACCATGTCTAATGTGTACATACCATGTCTAAAGTGTGGATACCATGTCTATAGTGTACATACCATGTCTAAAGTGTACATACCATGTCTAAAGTATACATACCATGTCGAAAGTGTACATACCATGTCTAAAGTGTACCTACCATGTCTATAGTGTACCTACCATGTCTATAGTGTACATACCATGTCTAAAGTGTACATACCATGTCTTACGTGTACATATCATGTCTAAAGTGTGTATACCATGTCTAAAGTGTACATATCATGTCTATAGTGTACCTACCATGTCTAAAGTGAATATACCATGTCTATAGGGTACCTACCATGTCTAAAGTGTACATACCATGTCTAAAGTGTGTATACCATGTCTATAGCGTACATACCATGTCTAAAGTATACACTCCATGTCTAAATTGTACATACCATTTCTGAAGTGTACATACCATGTCTTAAGTGTACATACCATGTCTAAAGTGAACATACCATGTCTATAGTGTACATACCATGTCTTAAGTGTACACACAATATATAAAGTGAACATACCATGTATAAAGTGTGCATATCATGTCTAAAGTGTGTATACCATGTCTAAAGTGTACATATCATGTCTATAGTGTACCTACCATGTCTAAAGTGAATACACCATGTCTAAAGTGTACATACCATGTCTATAGTGTACATACCATGTCTTAAGTGTACACACAATATATAAAGTGAACATACCATGTATAAAGTGTGCATATCATGTCTAAAGTGTGTATACCATGTCTAAAGTGTACATACCATGTCTATAGTGTACATACCATGTCTAAAGTGTACATACAATGTCTAAAGTGTGTATACCATGTCTATACTGTACCTACCATGTCTATAGTGTACATACCATGTCTAAAGTGTACATACCATGTCTAAAGTGTATATACCATGTCTAAAGTGTACATATCATGTCTATAGTGTACATACCGTGTCTAAAGTGTACATACAATGTCTAAAGTGTGTATACAATTCCTATAGTGTGTATACCATGTCTTAGGTGTACATACCATGTTTTAGGTGTACATACCATGTCTTAGGTGTACATACCATGTGTAAAGTGTACATATCATGTCTATAGTGTACATACCATGTCTATAGTGTACATACCATGTCAAAAGTGTACATACAGTGTCTAAAGTGTGTATACAATTCCTATAGTGTGTATACCATGTTTTAGGTGTACATACCATGTCTTAGGTGTGCATACCATGTCTATAGTGTACATACCATTCTAAAGTGTACATACCATGTCTAAAGTGTACATACCATGTCTAAAGTGTATATACCATGTCTATAGTGTACATACCATGTCTAAAGTGTACATACATTGTCTAAAGTGTGTATACAATTCCTATAGTGTGTATACCATGTCTCAGGTGTACATACCATGTTTTAGGTGTACATACCATGTCTTAGGTGTACATACCATGTCTTAAGTGTACATACCATGTCTAAAGTGTGCATATCATGTCTTTAGTGTACCTACCATGTCTAAAGTGAATATACCATGTCTATAGTGTACATACCATGTCTTTAGTGTACCTACCATGTCTAAAGTGAATATGCCATGTCTATAGTGTACATACCATGTCAAAAGTGTACATACAGTGTCTAAAGTGTGTATACAATTCGTATAGCGTGTATACCACGTCTTAGGTGTACATACAATGTCTTAGGTGTACATACCATGTCTTAAGTGTACATACCGTGTCTAAAGTGTACATATCATGTCTATAGTGTACATACCATGTCTTAAGTGTACATACCATGTCTAAAGTGTGTATACAATTCCTATAGTGTGTATACCACGTCTTAGGTGTACATAGCATGTCTTAAGTGTACATACCATGTCTTAAGTGTACCTACCATGTCTAAAGTGTACATATCATGTCTATAGTGTACCTACCATGTCTAAAGTGAATATACCATATGTCTATAGTGTACATACCATGTCTAAAGTGTACATACAATGTCTAAAGTGTGTATACCATTCCTATAGTGTGTATACCATGTCTTAAGTGTACATACCATGACTAAAGTGTACACATCATGTCTAAAGTGTGCATACCATGTCTAAAGTGTGTATAAAATGTCTATAGTGTGTATACCATGTCTTAGGTATACATACCATGTTTTAAGTGTGTATACGTCTGTCACACGCAGATCCAGGTTGGTAATAAGGGACCTGAAGATTGGGAGTTCCTCTACCTCCTTAATGTTGTTAGGTAGGCTATTCAATAAGGTAATAGATCTTGGTAGGAAACCTCGATGGTATAGATCGAGCGTTGCTGGGATCTGCCTATAGTTTGTACTGGTACCTCTTGTTCTGGATCAGTAGGCTTAGTTGTTGTCCGAGGTCCACGTCCACCTTTTTGTTGATGACATTGTGGAACATGACTAGTTTCGCTCTCGCTCTCCTCTGCTCCAGTGTATCCCAGCCCAGTTTCTGTAGGATGGCGGGCATGTTCCCATGATCCATTCGTTTGTAGTCGCCGCTG
The DNA here is from genome assembly GCF_002113885.1 of Mizuhopecten yessoensis. NCBI lineage: Eukaryota > Metazoa > Mollusca > Bivalvia > Pectinida > Pectinidae > Mizuhopecten > Mizuhopecten yessoensis. The sequence continues at coordinate 29,680 of NW_018405334.1, read as the reverse complement.
ACGAACCTCGCCGCGCGTGTCTGGACTCCCTCAAGACTATCAATGTTGTTCCTCTGACGAGGGTTCTATACTGTTGACGCATATTCCAGGGTCGGTCGTACAAGCTTGCCTTGACTTGTTCGGGGCAAGAGCGGACATTCCGTGGCAGGATACCAACTGCCTTGACTTGTTCGGGGCAAGAGCGGAGATTCCGTGGCAGGATACCAACTGACCTCGACGCTTTGGCAACACAAGTGTTAACGTGGTCACTTCACGAAAAGTCACTGTTTAGTGTTACTCCTAGGTATTCGGCGCCATTTACAACCTCCAGCTGATGTCCATGGAGTAAATAATGGTTCTTTAATGGCTACTTCTTCCTGGTCATATGTATGGCGACGCATTTCTCGGGGTTGAATTTCATCTTCTTGGGAGACACAAACACGACAAAATCTGCGCCACCTATTGCAATATTTGGCATCTCCATATTTCTTTCTTCTACTATCTACCTTTTATTTCCTAGTGCATTGTTTGGTCCAGCCAAAGTGGCGTAGGCAATGTGTTATGTTCCCAGGCCGGGACATACCAAAGTCCTTAAAAATGGTAGTTCTTATTCCCTGCTTAACGTTCAGCATTTAGGGTAATGGTAACAACTGGTTCAGCCGTTGTCGGTATAATGTGACCGGGCGGAATGCTGTGCTAGGTGGCTTCGGCATGGTACTTAGGCGAGATAGCACTATAAAGTTGGAATCAGATTACAGTGATTATCACAAGGCGGGAACTACACCAACATACCCTGCCTTCTTTACACACACGCAAGCACGCATGCACTACACACATGGAGGCACGTCCTTAAATGACCTTAGCTGTTAATGGGACGTTAAACAAAATGAAACAAATCAAGGGACACGGACAAAGGAACTATAAACGGAAAAATATCTAACAAGTAATAAAATAAAAGCTGAAGTCCTATATACAGTAGAAATGTTGTAGGAGTCCACAGCGTTTACAGAACGCATCTGTTAAACAAATATCCCGATATTAAGGGCAAGCTATACGCGGCGAGAAAACGTCTGTGAAATGTTAACTCCATAACAACGGACTAGACCGTTAAGATACAAACTGGAGAAAGAAATATTTACGATCTTGAAATTTAAAATAGAAAAAAAACATTCTTTAGTCCCGTCTCTCCTCTTTTTTTTTTTTTTTTTTTTTTTTTTAGTAAGCATCCATACTCAAAGGCAATTGGGAACCTACTTTTGAATTTGAGAAGGATCAGTAGTAGCTATCTCTGTCAAAATCCGAAATGGCTACCCTGCAGTCTTCCTGTTCTTCAAAAAAGTTCTAAAACTTGAAAGTAAAAATCATGTACTGCTAAACCAAGTTTAACAGTTATGTAGATATATATACAGTTGAACCTCGTTATCTCGAAGTCGACGGGGTCGTGGGAAAACTTCGAGTTATCCGAGTATTCGAGTTATGCGGGTTCATAGATTTGGTATGAAATTTGCTGTTGGGACATAGCACTAGCAGTTGTTGGTTTTATTAATATATGTCTTCAAGTGTGTGCAGTAGAAAAAGTTAAAACATGAAGCACTTTCTAATATTTTATTCTATCATCAAATAATGTTTTACCATCCATAAACTCATGTACAGATGTATATATAACTATACCTAATTCATTTAAACACAATGGAACACTCTCTCGCTCTACATCTGTCTCTCTTAAAACACGGAAAACAAAGAATGAACAGGTGCATACTTCAATTATGAAAATATGTCATCTTAAATAAAGCGATACACGTAAAATGATCACCATTACCAAAAACGTTCATACGCATTGGAAAACTAATTTTTCGACATCAGTAAAGCTTCGATAGATTATTTCCTGAAAAGAAATCCATACCTTAAGGGACGTATATGTATTAAGATGAAACAAACAAAATAGTATAAACACGAGTCGTCTGATACTGTAGTGAAATTCCGAGCGGCTTGACCGGTATTCGAATACCTGGACTTGTTATAATACTATCCCTCTAACCGACTAAGCTAACTGGTCAACGAAAGTGTCCCGGCTTGACTTGGCTTGTTATATTTAATAATTATTCCGAAAAACACCCGACATTCAATTGCAAGTTAGAAATATAAAGAAATTGATGAACAGCTGTATCAGACTTCAATACATTTTGATTGTGATAGCGATACTCTCAAACCCGATACATTATAGTTTATAGTGATAATCTCAAACCTTATAAACTATTATTTATAGTGCTTTCCTTTTAGTTATCTTCCTTAAAATGTAATAACATTTTAGAATTGCCAAAAGAGTTACCAATTCATGAAAATGTTTCATCAATAAGATGAAAAATCAATTTGTTATAGAGGATTCTGTAAAAAGACCTTCTTCCTCGTGCATTTCACTGTATAGTTCTTAAAACTGGGTTGCAGTGTAAAGCCTATGAAAGCCCTCTACATTAGGAAATGCATATGTTAGCATAAACATTTAATCAATGCTAGATTCTATATTTATGGAAAGTAGAACTAAAAAGTAAAATCTGTATAATTATGGTATACGAAATGATCACATGTGAATTTTATTCATTTCTATGCAAACCCATGCTATACATTCAGTAAGAAAGCAGTAGATTGGACAAATACAAATACAAAATTGTCGATTTTGAACTCTCTCCTTGCAATCATCATTTAGTTATACTTCCTGCATCTCCGTGACCCCGGTATTATGATATTTAATTACCTTTGTAAACTTCCTCATTCCTTCATGATTCACATTTCCTCCCAAAAGTGCCAGGGTTTCATTTGCGTCAACTCTTTAAGTGTTTCAGGACATGAAGTCATCTGATAACAAACGTTCATAAATACTAATGTCAATGTAAATAAAGCCCTTAAAACAATTTGAGAATTTAGAACACTCATCAAGTTTAGATGTTACTTGGGAGCCTAGTAATAAATATGACAAGACTCCTTGTTGCCGATATATTTAAATACATACAATTCTATATATGAACAGCCAAAGATCAAATGTCTTTCACATTACGTCAATTTCAAATTGGATTTTACGTTGACTTATTTTTTTTCCAAAATGTTTTCTCGTCTTTTCTCGTTTTCCGTAGTGACAAAATATACCACAGCGTCAAAATAAAAGGGCAAAATATACAACATTATCAACCCACAAGGACAAAATACACCAAAGCGTCAAAGTGTAAGGACAAAAAACACATGGACAAAATACTACCAGCGTCAACACACAAGGACAAAGTTCGGACTCAAAATTGATAACAAAGACAATAGTCAGAACTGAGTCGACCAATAAACAAAAACGAAAATAACTAGGGGAAATCAATCTTAAAATAAAATGACTAAAGTGACTCACACACAAGACAGTTATACATTTTTAGTCACCTAAAAAGAGTACTTAAGTGTTCTATTTATAAACCTACTTTCTAGCTTTATACGTACAATATATAACTTGAAATTTACTTGAAAATGGTGAACACTAGTATGTATTCTATTGAATTCATTATGAAGTGGTTGTACATTATTTATGTATATATAAAAACAAAATTGAAATCAGTGTAAGTAAATGCAGAGCAGCAGGGATCTAATGGTAGATTTAGCAATCACTATAAAGCATACCTTTACATTCACGATTTAATACATAAGCTATACATACACAAACTACATCAGTAATAGTACAATTCACATTGTAGTACTTTTAAACCATTACATACTTCCATTTACACAGAAACACAATAACACATTTTCAAACTGATGAAGCAAAATAAATAAAAACAATATTGGAGAGATGGAAAATTAGTTATACTACCCTAACGATGTGCATACTTTGCAAGAGGTTATATTACAATCAGTGACAGTTAATCAATCTTAGTAATCATCTTTATTTCAAGTTTGGGTCAATTAAAATGCTAATCTTGTGTAACATTTTGAAACAGTTTTGTGCATGGGAATAATGAAAAAACATAATAACATGTATGAACATTTCCAAGTTTATGAATAAATGTTGTTTTTCACACCAAGCTCTTCCACTTTTCATTTTTCAGATTGCCCTAGCCTCTGCTGTAGTTTTTATATTCAGTGTACTTTTATTTTATTTTTCACTATTCATATATTCTTTTTATTCTTTTTATTTTTTTTCAGAAACTATAGTGAAACAAATGGAACTCTTTACAAACTTACTTATTCTGTTGTACTTCGTTGAACACATCTTATTATATAAAAAAAAAACTGGTCGATGAAATCTGTCGGGCTAGCCATCAGGAACATAAAATTCAGTATCACATGAATTTTTTGAAATATTGCCACGTTTACCTATCTTAAATGTGTTAAAAGAAATGTGCCCGGTTGAACGAGGGTTCACTAATCGGTCATTCTAATAAGATAATAAGTTAACCTTTTTCAACCCTCGTTTACTCTAATGGACTCTACCCTGCATTTATCGGGATGAGTCCATTACGGTTTACAGTGGTGAAAGGGTTAATATGAACTCATCCATTGATCACTTTTTTCGGAAAAAAAACTACATTATCACATGTTGAATAACAGTTAACACTTTCCAAAGAAGGTGTTAAATCAATCATTATGGAAACTTTTCATGGGTCGGCGCCTGTCCATGATTGGGGTGGTCACATGTCCCTGAAAATCAGAAGAAATCTCATTAATATGTATAGTTTGTAAATATTTTTAGTACATGTATGCTTGTCAGGTTTTTTTTTATTATAAAGTGTCTATAATGTTTATCGATGACCACCATGATTTATTATGTGTAGTATAAACCAAATGTTTATTGTTTTATTAATGATTTCGAAAAATAGGTGTCACTTTACAATTAAATTGCAAAATTCATTTTAAAAATCAAATTCGATCGTCATCAAAGTCCAAAATCGCAACAGGATTGTTTTGATTTTTTTTTAATTCGAAGTTTTAGGAAACACGATATTATGCAACGTTTTAAACTTCATATATTATGATGTATCTATCATATTGTTTCCAATACAGTTATTTATTTTCTGACATATACATTTTTATAGAATGAAAATTAATTTACTCAAATAAATACTGGTCTCCAAGTCGGGTGATAAAATATATACATTGCATACTAAAGTACACAAAAAGTATTTAAAACACAAGTCAGTGGATAATATTATATGTTACTTGCCATTTACAGACTTTTTGAATTTAAACTTTTGGAGTATATTTTATTGCATTGTTTGGCATAGTCCAAGCTGGAACAGTGATAATATACTTGAAGCTTTAAAAGAAAATGTATTTATAGTAAGTATTTCGTTCCCTAGTAAAATCAAGCTTTCGTAATACTGAAGTATTTCATAGAAGGATTAACTCCTTATTAACCAATATGTCATTTTTTAAAAAAAATATTTTTGGTTAATAATCAATCGGGTCAATACAGTAAGAACATCAAAGAGCTGATATTGGTCGCGTGCTGATACGGATATTAAACTGTACAGGGTAAACGTATTTTTTTCAATTTTTAAGTTCAAGTTTCTTAAGCAATTGCCTGGATGATAAAATGAATTAGATAAATGATCTAGCCATGCAATAAAGGAGGTCAAATAGAGATGATCTAAAGAGGTATCCTCGAAACCCCAGGGGCTACACTCACTTTCGTTCTCTGCACCCTGAATGTCTCGAAAAAATCGAAGGCTGTGTACGCGCGCACCTACACATGGATGTTACAAATAGACTATTTTTATCTGTTTATGAGTAAATGCGTAAAATTTGGAATTTCGAGGATGGATAAAGGTACAAAATTGATCAGTCGTGCGTATATATGAACTACATATACAAATCTAACAATTAACTCTCTGTTGCAGACAAAAGTTACACATTTGTAACGATAAGCTGGTTTTATTTGTACCTTTCCCCTTTATTTTGTCGATGTATTTCTACATGTTTCGTAGTTCTTAAGACTGGGAAATTCATTCTATTGACCTAACATACCTTATTAGTTCTGAAAGGGAGAAAGGTTCATATGGTGCAGCAAAATATTTAATTTGACTTATTTGACTTACTAAGGCAGGAAACCCCGATTACCTGTAGAAATATCATCGCGCTCTTAACGGAAAGAGATTGTGCTATCCCATGCGCCACCCGACCAACCTCACACTTTGGTATAATTGTCGAACCTATGAAACACTACCCGAGAGTCATGAACAGAATTGTATGAAAAGACCAAAACAATGTTAGGTACGCATGTAAAAAGATATGCATTCTACTTCAAACAAAACGTATGTAAGATATGATTCAACTTATATACATGAATGATATGAGTTGATTACAAAGATCTTGGAATGTACAATGTAGGACATTTTTTTTTTATTATCTACATGCCATTGTTAATAACAATCCTTTTAGGAAATATTATTTCATCGCCCTTCCGAGTTATTTCTAACTAGATTTGTCAAGAGTTTAAATAGTCTTTACCGATACTACTATACTGTGTCAATCGTATGTCTTTTATGAGCCAGAGGGGTTTTCTCAAAGACGATAAACTTTGAATATATATTATTATATGCAGTGTGTTTCTTATTTCTTATTGTTTTGAATGGGTGACAAATTACCTTTTACTGGTTTGCTCGAGTAATACCAGAAGGAAATCTTCTATCAGGATTTCCTTTCCACCCGAAACCTTGAACAATTACATATCCCTTTGAATACGGTGAAAAATACCCTCATACACTTGTTCTTAAAGTGTCTGCCCACTCTTTGTCGACAGACATGGAACTGAAAAACACCCTAAACCGCCCGGCCTAATATATGAAAGGAAATATAAACCCATTCAACCAATATAATCATATTTCCTTATCACTGTGTACATTGTATATCTTATTTCTGTTCACGAGGAAGAATGGTTTAAGGATATCGTGTCGTATAATGCGGGGTGGTGTTCCTGGTCTTTAAATGGAAATTTTAAAGTCCTGAAACACCATTTGTTTTTTTTTTGTTTTTTTAAATTACACACGGCAAATTTCTGTTAATATGTCTTTAGGCTAATCAGAAAATCGAACAACTCTTTCTCACGTACTGTGTTGACATAATATTTACTCAACCTTGCCTTACCTGGAAACATATTTTACACTGGTAGAACTATATATATATATTTATGAATTTATATTTCTACCAATGTATAATTTGTTTAATATATACATATATTGGCAATCTGGCCCTTTATCGAGACAGAACCATGATCAATTATTTAACATACATAAAACAAAGAGATAAACAGTTACCTAAGTAACGGGTGACTTTCTGTTATGTATTTTGTGATGTAGTTCTCTGTTGTATATGTTGTGATATATAATTGTTCATGTTTATGTCTTAATATTAAAAAGGATGGATTACCTCGAAAATGTGACAAATTTGTCTGCACTGTCGATATGACTGTTTTGTAATATACATATATCTATTTATTAATATGCATCCTGTGAATAGTTGTGTATCCATATAGTACCATATACTGTCATTATTTCATGAGACATACAGGTCCAGTCGCATACCTAGAATATTTGTTACCTTCGTGTAGGCCTATCTTTTCACATATGGGTGTGTATAGGCCTAGTCTATGTATACATTCACGTAAGTTATCTAGACGTTGACGTCCGTCATACGCACATCGCGGTTATTTCATATCTGATTAACAGAATAGTCTATTTATAAATCCATGTAAGATGTTTTGTTAGTTAATGCATGGGCGTCATACATTCCTGATAACCTAGATACGCTTTAGCGTACTGGTGTATACAACATGGACCTGATAATCTGTTACATGTGTAGTCACAGGGACCTGTTTCAGTTATATTTAGACCTATAAACTGAGGTGTGTATAATATCACACGTTTTCTGGGTTTTGATTCACTTTCCAATGACAAAATATATGAGTAAAACGTGTAATATCTGAACACCCTAGTTAAGGTCCAGGGCCTGTAGTATAAACGACCCTGACTCCGTTTTATGCCCTTATCTAACAGTGTAACAACCTTGTCTTGGTAAAGATATGTTTAGAGAGTCCGAGATTGTATAATGCGTTTGTTATGCCCTGTTACCTGCGCTAAATGACTATAAAATTTGTGTCTCTTTTATATTTTCTTACTTTTATTACCTGAACATTTGGTCACGACACAAACTATTTATCTATTTTACTAGCATGGCTCTGTGCATATGAAGTCAATCTATTGGTCGATCAATCAATCAATCAGTCAGTCATTAATACAATACTTATATCATTCAGTGGTCATTCCATTATTTCGGATCCAGTCGATCAACCATGAGAAATCCATGTGAATGAGATTAAACAAAACATTAATCTGAATTTTAAACCTTATTGCCTAGGTTCTAAATTTGTCTGTTTGTCAGTAACCAAGTTCAACAATTCTTGCGTCAGACATAGAAATATATGCATCCTTTCAAAAGCATTTTATAGATACAACTGTAGGCACACCTATACTATATTCATTACGTATTACGTTAACATTTAAATGTCTTGTTGCCGACTAGCAAACAAATGATCATGTTTGAACGTAATCATAACATTCCAATACGGTTAAAAAATAGAACGCTCTGGCTATTGCATGAAATCATGTAATATATACAAGAGGCCCATGGGCCTTAACGGTCACCTGATATATTTATACAGAGTGTTGATTTCGTTTTTAACATGAACAGAAATATTATTCAAAGTGACAAAAAACAATAAAACCACCTTATTCAATATCTAGCATACATATTTCAGACTAAAAAGGATTTGAAACTAGCACCTCTGATTCTAAACAAGGAAAATGAAGAAATTTTAGCACACTGACTCCCTTGAGCCCTACCCTACAGCCCTTGGGGGTAGGGCTGGCTCAAAATTTTCAAAGTATCAAAATGTCAATTCAAGGTTATAATTCCAATCAAGTTATTAACATGTAATATTCAAAGTATCATTTGCCATTATAAACCATAATAAATTTTGCCCCCTCCCCCCTCCTTCCCCAGGGGGTAAACGTGAGACCCTAGGGTCATAAACCTTAAGACCCTTCCATCTATGAAGAGTATTTGATTCTACCATATCTGGGTCTTGAGAAGAAGATTTTTGAAATTTCAGT
>NW_018405334.1:10797-19888 GCF_002113885.1 Mizuhopecten yessoensis | reverse complement strand
GACCCTTTTTGGCCCCGCCCCTCAGGCCCCTGGGGGCGTAGGACTAAACCGGCAACTATTTTTGTTGACCTTTGTCCATGGAAGGTCCCTGCAAAATTTCATTGAAATTGGTTCAGGGGTTTTGGAGAAGAAGTCGAAAATATAAATTGTTTACGGACGCACGACGGACGACGGACGACGACGGACAAAAGGCGATCGCAATAGGTCACTTGAGACTTTGTCTCAGGTGACCTAAAAATGCATTATAGACGGTCAAAATGTTGATTGTTACTGTAGAGATTAACTTTTCCTCTAGCCCAGTTACAGTTTGACTAAGATAAGAATTAGCAAAGCAGAGTAAGTAAAAATACACTCCAATTTAAATAGATACAAAAATTACCAACTTCAGCTAACTAGAATGGAAATGTATGTGATTAAAAGTATCACTAACACTGACGGAAGCCAATACCTCGAACCGTGAGAGATGAAACCAAAAAAAATCTAAACAATCAGATTAGAAGAACGCTGTGATTGGTACTGATCCCTGCTTACTAGTTACACTAACCTGACATACTGTCCGGTCAATAATAGATGATCTATTTGGCTTTCTCCCTTATAAATTTAAATTGGTTAAACTTTTACATACTGATTATCCTTTTTTATTTAAGTATCAATACATGTAGTTGTGCATACAAGTAAATACGTATGCACCTCAATTATCTTTTCTTACTTAAGTATCAATGCATGAAGTTGAGCATACACGTGTATACGTATGCACCTCAATTATCTTTGTTTATTTATCAATGCATGTAGTTGGGCATACAAGTGAATACGTATGCACCTCAATTATCTTTTTCTTATTTAAGTGTCAATGCATGTATTTGGGCATACAAGTGAATCTGTATGCACCTCAATTCTTTTTATTATTATTTTAGTATCAATGCATGTAGTTGGGCATACAAGTGAATATGTATGCACCTCAATTATCTTTTTCTTATTTAAGTATCAATGCATGTATTTGGGCATACAAGTGAATCTGTATGCACCTCAATTCTTTTTTTCATTATTTAAGTATCAATGCATGTAGTTGGGCATACAAGTTAATATGTATGCACCTCAATTCTTTATTTCATTATTTAAGTAGCGATGCATGTAGTTGGGCATACAAGTGAATCTCTATGCACCTCAATTCTTTTTATTATTATTTTAGTATCAATGCATGTAGTTGAGCATACAATTGAATACGTATGCACCTCAATTATGGCCTTTTTTAAAAATTTAAGTATCAATGCATGTATTTGGGCATACAAGTGAATCTGTATGCACCTCAATTCTTTTTATTATTATTTAAGTAGCGATGCATGTAGTTGGGCATACAAGTGAATATGTATGCACCTCAATTATCCTTTTTCTATTTAAGTATCAATGCATGTAGTTGAGCATACAATTGAATACGTATGCACCTCAATTATGGCCTTTTTTAAAAATTTAAGTATCAATGCATGTAGTTGGGCATACAAGTGAATCTCTATGCACCTCAATTCTTTTTATTATTATTTAAGTAGCGATGCATGTAGTTGGGCATACAAGTGAATACGTATGCAGCTCTAATAAAAGATAAAGCAATCAATGTTGCTAAGTGTTTGATACAAACATGAAATTTTAACCTATATGCTCCAGACTTTTGATATATCTACATAGTAATGAGTTTTGTATTCATGTACAGTACAATTTATAGGACTAACGTGAACATTTTTACTGCTATTTATAAAACTGAATCCGTACGCGGGTTAAAAGTGAATAATATTTTTAAGGATCGCTGTCCCACTGCAGGCAAACAGTAAAGAAAATATTTGCTGTAGTTTTTCGTACATACAGTAAACTCCTATGTATTTCTATTTTGATATACATGTCACTGTTCAGCGACTAATCCTACGTACCAGCTCTTTAACTGTTAACTAGGTCAGCTCAGTTTGAAAGAGCGCAGTTCTAGGTTTTGATCCAGATCTGGCTCCATGGCATTTTCAGTCTAAAGACACAGCAGTTTACAAAGCACTGCGGCCATTTAGGGTCATTTCCGGCCTCATCAGGGATTTACGATTAGTTTGTTTATTTGTCATCTTAAATAAATGAAGTATACCAATATGAAATTTCAAATTCACTCGGCACCTGGTGAATGATATATGGTATAACAAAGGGAGGTAATAAACCGCATTTTTCATACTTAATTGCGTGAATATTGTCTATTGTGCGCTATTTATGTTGAAAACTGGCCAATTTGAAGCAAATCAATTAAACACTGTTCGATTTTTGTAAGCCTCAGCATGCACCAACCAAATACATATTTGGCATGCTTAAACATTGTCATACCAGTGGTCATTTGTAGAAAGGATTGTTTGGTTGTCACATGGTGAAGCTTTCATTTCTGCATGCTAACACCTTCAGAAACACCCCATTTTGGCTTTTTCTCTATAGCAACGCAATTTGTTTTTCTATGAGGTTGACAATGACCTAGAACGCCCCAAGTCCTTTGTTCATTTCGTCTGAAATTTTTTTCATAAAATTTCCACAATGTACGATTTTCAGGTCAGACATGATTTAATAAAGCTTGAGTCATTCTAGAAAAAAAGTTTTCAAAGAAATTTAGAATTTTGGCTGCTGTACAGGGATACTTTAAGATATTTAACCAGATAATTATGTTTATAGGACAGTGGTGCAATGATCCTTAAAGTTATTTAACTAGAGAATACTTATATAGGACAGATATGTCTGTGATAGCAAAATTTAAAACAATAAACAAGATTGCAACAGGTATACATTTACAGAGATAAACCTTCACCTGACCTTGACCATCACCTTATTTCCAAGGATACATACATGTAAACACTGTGATGGTCGTCCAAAATGCTCTATAACGGCCGATGGACCAATGCGCCAATACGAAAAAGTAGGAAATTTCAATGACAGACAGTAACAAATGAATTACTCTGTGTGGCAAAATACATGTACTGTACATGAATTGTAAAAATTTATAACTTCATTTCAAAATAATTGGTAAGGTATTTTTAAAAAAAAATACATTTTATTTTTAGATTATTTATACCAGAATATTTTCACATTACAATGTACTTTTTTCTATTATTTAAATATTTTCTTTTCAATTTTTCACATAATAACACCAGACAAACAATATAAACTCAAAACAGTGGTCATCAATTGACTCAAAGTTAAAAACTTCAGAACAGCTTTTTAAAGTTTACAATCTAAGGGAGACAATTCTCTATTTCTACCTATATACTGCTCCAAACCATGTTCTAGTTAGGCCACATTCATTTATCACGATACAAACGGTTGAACCTAATGTCAGAACCAGAGCTGTTTGTTTATGAAATAAGGTCGGGCCTAGTAATCTGATGTCGCTTCCAGGCGAGCCTAGACAAAGCTTGCAAGGCCTGCATAAACATTCGCAAATGCTAAGTCTTACCAAAAAGATGATGGACAGATCGGTGAACAGATGGAAACACAGAAAAAACAAACACTAAATATATCCTCTACTATGCAGCAGGGGCATCAGATTTGCCTAACAAAATGTAATTAAGACTACAGGTAAAATACAGATATTAAAGTTGCCGGTGAGTTTATCCATGTGTACATGTAAAGCTGAAGGTTAATACGGTGATGGCAGAATGAGTCGAGTTAAGCTAGGTAAGTATAGGATATTCTGTTACCACTACCAGAGGTACTGACCTGACCGACACCGTCTCGACTGTAGTACCGTCGCTCAACTACCTGTAAGTATAATAAATATTAGGACATAAAAATTCCGCAAAGTATGGTTTTCTTCTCAGAAATGATTAAATAAAGCTAGGCGTGCCGGAAAAAGATGGCAAAACAACCACGGGGCATCCTATCAGAGTTTTACTAAATGTACCAAAAGTTTTTGAATAACTGTTTAATAGGATACACTATAGCAGTAAAACACACAACAGGACACACATGCTTCAATTACCTTGTCAAAGAATCGTGATATTTTAACGGCATTTGTTGAACCTGGTGACAGATGTTTAACGTTGTGACAGCTCTGAAATTACAAAATAACAAATCAAATTTAAACTATTTTCTTACATTACTAGTTACAATGCATACTTCAGGTATATTTGAGTGGCATCATCTTATATGATTCAAAATTACTAATCCCTTATCAAATCTTCTTTGTTGTGCATTAATTTTATTTTGTGTACCTGTCAAATATGTCATTGATTATTCTAAGTTTGTCATCAATACCTAAGTTCTTTTCTAAACGTGTCATCAATTCTTGTCTACTTTTTAAAGTGGCATCAATTATGCGCACCTTTCAGAAGGGCCAAATTTACAGATTCTTTAGTGTAGAACTCTTTTTGATGCATATCACAAAGAGGTAGCATATATCCTTAAGCCTGAAATTGCACTTGACTATGAAATTGTAATGTAGAATTAGAGTTGCTTCTCTGAGGTCGCAATATCCCTGAGATGCTTGCTACCTTGTTCTTCACGTCCTTAAATAACCTTAGCTGTTAATAGGACATACAACAAAACAAAATAAAAAAACCACCTAAAACAACCTTATACTTTCTGAACAGGATAGAGACTTAACAGACACATGCTGTTCTTGTTATAATTCAAGGTCACCAAGTTAGTTACCTCACATCAAGAAACTTTGTCAGTTCAGAAAGCATTTTGCTCAACTTCAAATTAAGTTGTAGGCTTTGTATACTGAACAAGCTGATATTCAAGCAAGTTATCCTGCCAAAACCAAAGTTTGGACAGACAGACAGACAGACAGAGAGACAGACTATCTCAATACCTTAATACATCCCGTCAAAAATTTGGACGTAATAATTCAATCCTGCTACATAAATAAAAAGTTATTGTTCTGATATGTAATCTGTATACATGCTGAATTTCTGGACTTTTCCTTCAGTAGTAATATTCATCATAACTATTTTGACAAATAACTTTAACAGTTAACACACAATGGGAAGAACTTTGACCACAGGAGATAATCTAGTAGTCTTCTCAGTATTTTTTTAATCCACTTACAAGGTTCAGTTCCTCGGCTCCACATTCCTCTGCCATGCTGGAAGACTTGGTGAGGACATTTTCCCGCAAACTCTGGGCCAGGTCAGATTTTGTTCCTACTACTAAGATGGGGATTTGGTTACCGGCAAACTGTTCCGGATCATATTCATACCTTAAGCCGAGGAAACATTGTTAAGTGCATAAGAGTGTGAACAATTGTTTTTCATCTTATAAAACCTCTCACAAATGAATTGAAAAGTTTTTGACCAATTTCATAAATCTCCTATGAAATAGAAACAAATCTAAGATCCCTCTTAATGCATGATTAGGACTTTTTGAATAAACTGTCATTCTTGAAGTTCAAGATTCTGCCAATTTAGCTCTAAATCTATCATCTCCATTGGGAAATTATAATATATCTTGTAGTCTGATGTCATTTCATTATCATTTCGACATCATAGGTCATATTACATGAATTTGTAACATTAATATATGACAGGGGTATATTCAATATATCACATGGTATTCATGTGATAAATTATGTTTATTCTTCTTCTTCTTTTTTATAACAAATACATCATTATAAAACTCATGTAGACTATCTGGAAAACTGGCCTTGATTCTTATATTCTGCAACTCAATTCCTGTTTCATTAAATAATGCATTTTCAATATTTTCTGTAACCAATAAAAAACATCACAAAATTGTGTCCCTTGTCCTTACTGTTGATTAATAAGAATTTATAAATTTCAACAATCAAGCCAATATAATAGAGTCAATAACATAAAAAAACAATCTAAATAGCATGAACAGTTGTCAAGTTTTTGATTTGGTATTGCCTCAGTATCACTATTGCTCTGATAAGATGATACTTGGAGAAAGCGATATTCCATGTTTTGATTTAAATGTATACGTATCAAAAAATGTTTTCAATCATTTCACCATAGCTTTTGTTCCGCATATTTAATTTTTTTTTTAGCATAAGACTGAATTTTGTCCTTAGTCACATTAATTTTTTTTTTTTTTCTTAGAAAATCTTCACCGATATTTCTGTAACCATTTCAGTGCCTTACCCATTGTTGTCCTTGGGGTTGTCACGGTTTAGGACCTCCTGTAACCATTTTCGTAAATTATGATGTGACTTTCTGTTCGTCAGGTCATGGACTAGAATGATACCTGAAGAAGTTGAAATGTTTTTGTCTTTAAGAAATGACATACTTAGTTATGAGTCCTTGACCCACTGCAGACAAAACACCAGAGACTTGAATTATATATTTCATGACATAAAGAAGCGTCTTTTCTCATGCATGCAGCATATACTGTGTAATAGTTCTGGAAAATCTTCCTAATGAACTCTCAAAATTTTAGAAATAAAAATAATTACAGCTTACTTTTCTTTTTTTGTCAACATTTAACAACAACAGGAGTTTTTTTCTCTCCTTTATGCAATTGTGTTGACCATTGAATAAGTATATTTTGTGTTATATTTCAAATGAAATATCTTTCTATCAAATAAGAATTGTCTTGTTTCATTTTTGTCAATTTAAAAGGAAAAAGAAGAATTCATAACTTCATTAACTTTGAAAATGTTCGCAAGATAGGAGTTTCTTTTCAGAAGTGTTTTTGGTTAAGTTAGTTTTTAGCAGTAGTACAGGGATCTTTAAGTAATAAATTGACTTTCATTAACAAAATGAAAAGTGTTCGTTTTATACAACAAAACGAAAGCAACAATAGGCAGCCTTTTTCTGTTCCAAGCTTTATTGTAAACTTTCAGTAAAAACAAATATCAAAAAAAAAAAAATTCAAATGATTTGCTGTTTTTTTATGTAACATTTTGATTGTATATCTTTTTTATTTTTATGAAAATGGAATAAAACATGAAAATAAAAAAGATTCTCTGGTTCAAGTTTTGCTCCTGAATTACATGTACCAACTTTCTTCATCATCAGTACAGAAACAAACTTAACCGCCCATATAAAAGACTGTTATCTACTTGCAGAAAATGTAAGTCTCTTATACAAGACAGTATTTTCTTACCATGTACCGGATTATAAAATATTGCACGGCTATTTTCATGGCTAGTAGATCCACCAACATCCCATAATTCTGCAAAGTAGGTTTTCTGTGAAGGGGTTCCCGCTTTGTACTCATGTAGCTGTTGGAGCAAACAGATTTCTGGACATTAATTTTATACACAGGTTCTTATGCAGTGTAATAACAACATCACACAAAGTTTTGATATGTAACATTGTGTATTGTTACACCTCAAGTGAATTTCTAGCTATTTGATTGGTTGGGAGAAAATTAAACAAAAATCTCTGTCACCCTCCGAAAATACATTGGTTTTAAAGGGCGCGGGTGATATTGCCATGAGACAGAGAAAAATATCACATGCGCGAAAAATGTGCGTTCCGGGTTCTTCACAGTGGCCATTTTTCACCGCTTCGTTTCCCCACCGTGATGGTCACAAAAACGTTTGACGGCAACAGCCAATTTTATCAAGCACCTGTGCAATAGCGATTGTAAACAGCAGACTATCAACAAACAAGATGTCATTATCGAGGTTTGCTGCCGTTTCTGAGCTACATATGGAGGAGATTCTTTCATCCAAGGACTCAAAAATACCCTCAAAATCCCATTGTCACCCGAGGCGAATGGTTTTCTCGGGTTGACGATATTCACTGTCACCTGCTAATGAATGTCATATTTGTATAATGTCACCCTTTGTGACATCACACAGAACATTACAGTGACATCACAAATTTAAGGCAATGGCAAAAAAAGCCACCTTTTCCTTCAATGTCACAAAATATGCAATTAACATAATTTAAATGAGTATATCATAAACAGAACTTCAAACTCGTTCCCATTACATCTTATTTTTATGAAACTATCAGAAGCTTGTTGCATAAAAAATAATAAGTCATTGGATCTAGATTGAAATTCTCTATTTATAGAAATATTATGAAATATAAATTGAGAAAATATTTCTGGCAGATTTTCAGGTAGATTTCCACCACTTGCTGTTAAACATTTAATTTAACGACTAAACAATATGGTGACCTCATTAGTGAGGCCTGAAATACCTTACATTGCAAGTTTATTGCAAAACATTTTCAATATTTTTGTAAAAATCATGTACTTATCCTCCAATAAGCCCACAAGTTAAACACATAATTTCTTCCTTAAAGCATGGAGCAGGTTTATTTCATGACAATGTCTGAACTACAATATACATATCAGGCGGGCTATTAACAGACATGGGCTTATTACCAGATAATTGTGTTATAAGTGAAAACAATGGATCTTTATCAAGTTTCCACTGCACACTGTCTGTTAACATTAAATTGAAGGGACCAAAATCAGGAGTCTCCCTCCTAAATAGGGAGAGTTGGCAAGTATGAGAGGGATAGAGAAATCTTGACCAAAGCAGCAGTAGTGGTCAGTTCTATCTCACCTTGACCTCCACAGAACATCCGATGGTCCAGCCAGGATTACTTGTTGTCTCATTGTGACAAATAAGATGAACTAATGAGGTCTTCCCAACTCCTGCAAATATTTGGAATATAAAGAGAAAGTCAGTTATTTCTGACTATTGTAGCAGATGTTTATGAGAGAACTGACAAAAGCTTGAAGTCTGTTGTTTTTATAATTCTTTCCATGTACTAACAGTATTCCATGTTGAATAAATTTGTTGAAATGTAGAATGTATATAACAAATTATCACGAAGCTATAACAAGGCTGAACACATGAGCCATTAAGTCTGTGTGACATGTAAACCTGGTATACTAGTTTGTACAGTCCACTGGTAATTATCAGCATTGATAGCTTTGAGCTTACATTGTAGTTGTGATTATTGGGTTTGAGCTTAGTTGTCGTTGTTGGGTTTGAGCTGAGTTGTCATTGTTGGGCTTGAGTTTTTTATCATTGTTGGGTTTGAGCCTATAGTTTTAATTTTTGGGTTTGAGTATATTTATCATTGTTTGGTTTTAAGCTTAGTTGTCATTATTAGGTTTGAGCTTAGTTGTCATTGTTTGGTTTGAGCTTAGTTGT
>NW_018405334.1:2732-6227 GCF_002113885.1 Mizuhopecten yessoensis | reverse complement strand
GCAGGTCAGCTAGAATTTATAACCGAAATTGTTACATTTATAAACGGTATACCTTAAACTAATGTGTTCAGAGTAATTTTTTATGTTTGAGGGGTTTAGATCGACTTTCGGTAAAAAAAAATGACACTCCCAATGATCATACAGATCTATCCGAGCTCGGATTTATGATAATTGGGGGTGTAATTTTTTCGATCTAAACCCCTAAAACATGAAAAAATACTCTGAACACCTTAGTTTAAGTCCAAATACAGCTGTAACAAATTCTCAGGTACCTCTGCTCTGATGCTGCTTTCAGGAAAGCCTCGACAAAGCATTGCAAGGCCTGCATAAACATTTTCGTGTCTTCCAGGATTTATATCCGAAATTATTACATTTTTTTTAAAACAGACAAACCGCTTGAACCGGATACGCGAAACGGGCCATAGTCCACATGACGAAAATAACGTAAGTGTGCTTCTACCGCGGATCGAACCAGCGACTCAAGCTTCCCAGGCCGCCGCTCTACCGATCGATTGATCTGAAGGGAACATCCTTCTAAGTACGCTGTCACACTTGCTTCTTTTACCCTCGAACACCACAGAAGCACAGGTTACTACTCCCATGTCACCAAAAGCGAGGACAACGTTACGGGCACCGTTTAACAGGAAAGCGACAGAAAAAGACTAGTATGCTTCTCCCGGGATCGAAACAGCGACCCAAGGTTCCCAGTCTGCCGCTCAACTGATTGAGCCAGAAGGCGACCCTAATCCTATGTAGATGTATCAGGAGGGGGAAATGCACGGCCTGACCAAGGTTCGAACCCAGGACCTTACGAATTCTAACACATAGATATAACAAATAAAGTGTATAAGATTAACAGATATATCTGGAGGATATTGATCCAGTTCTATCAAAATCTCCACTTTTTGAGGCAAATATTGCATGCCCGAAATTTCCTAATTATTTTTTAAATGAATTGGTTCTACAGTTTTGACATTTTTGTCCCTGCGGGTAGGGCGTAAGAATTGTACCTGCTGCCCCCATTGCATGATCGTAAGAGGCAACTGAATGTCTCCCTTGATAATGCCTCACTTTTGGCCTTTATTTGCGCGTTCGCCCCTTTGAGAAAGGCTTTGGGTTCTGTCTCCTGGCCGAGACATACCAGAGTCTGTAAAATGATAGTTTCTACTCTTGCTTAACGCTCAGCAATTTATGAGTGGGACGACTGGTTCGCCCGTTGTCAGTATAATGTGACCGGGTAGGGTGTCCTGCTGGGTGTCTTCGGCACTATGTTTCAGTAAGGTAGAACTATAAAGTCGGCACCAGTTCCGCGCTATCACAAGGAGACAAACACGAACATATCGCAGCCTCCCAAAACACACACACATACACTTCACACATGCATATTGCACACAGGGGAGGCCGTCCCTAAATGATCATATCTGTTGATAGGACGTTAAACAATACAAAACCAAACCAAACCAAAACAAAGCGTTACCCTATATTTCTGATCAATCATTATCATATAATGTAAGTTTTTATCTTATGATAAACAGCTAGAGATGGCTTTCTGGTCTTGTCAGGAAAGCTTCTATTACATGTTAACAAACTATTGTTTTCATTTAATTTCACACACCGTTATTACAGAATGTTTGTGACGCGGCCATTATTTCTCATGATCACTTTATGATTTGGGTTTTAATTTGGATATCAGGAAAAAGCCATTTGCCAAAGGGTCGTACAGTTTACGAACACTTACAAGAGAAAACAACACAAAACCGTAATTCGGACCCGACGAAACAAAGACACAGTAAGACAGATGCCATATATAATTGTATTCCATTGAAAAAGTACCAGGAGAATAGGACCATGAGTTCAGGAAGAGTAAGCGTCTTCTACGTCATCGACGACACGTACCCGCCTTGTAAATCTAGGAAAATCCATCTAATGTCACGTTTTCAAGTCGAGAACCAATGAGTTGACAACAAAACACTACCACTCACACACGACACACTAACACATGACATACTACTATTAACTGATGACACATGACACACTAACACTAACACATGACAAACTACCACTCACACATGACACACTAACACTAACACATGACAAAAGACCACTAACACATGACACACTACCACTAACACATGACAAACTACCACTAACACATGACACACTACCACTAACACATGAAACAATACCATTAACACATGACACACTACCATTAACACACGACACACTACCACATGACATACTACTATTAACTGATGACACATGACACACTAACACATGACAAACTAACACTTACACATGACACACTACTACTAACACATTACACACTACCACTCACACATGACACACTACTACTAACACATTACACACTACCACTAACACACGACACACTACCACTAACACATGACACACTACCACCAAAATATGGCACACTACTACTAACACATTACACACTACCACTCACACATGACCCACTACTACTAACACATTACACACTACCACTCACACATGACCCACTACTACTAACACATTACACACTACCACTAACACCCGACACACTACCACTAACACATGACACACTACCACTAATACACGACACATTACCACTAACACATGACACCACCACTAACACATGGCACACTACCACTAACACACGACACACTACCACTAACACACGACACACTACCACTAAAACATGGCACTCTACCAGTAACATATGACACACTACCACTAACACATGACACTACCACTAACACACGACATACTACCACTAACACACGACACACTACCACTAACACACGACACACTACCACTAACACATGACACACTACTATTATCTCATGACAAACAGCCACTAACACATGACACACTCCCACTAACACACGACACGCTACTACTAACACATGACACACTACCACTAACACATTACACACCACCACTAACACACGACACACTACCACTAACAAACGACACACTACCACTAACACATGACACACTACTATTATCTCATGACAAACTACCACTAACACATGACACACTCCCACTAACACACGACACACTACTACTAACACATGACACACTACCACTAACACATGACACACACTTCCACTAACACATGACAAACTACCACTAACACATGACACACTACCACTAGCACACGACACCCTACCACTAAAACATGACACACTAATATTATCTCATGACAAACTACCACTAACACATGACACACACTTCCACTAACACATGACAAACTACCACTAACACATGACACACTACTATTATCTAATGACAAACTACCACTAACACATGACACACACTTCCACTAACACATGACACACTACGAAATACAATCAAAAACATTTGTCTTTATATCATACAAGGGACGATTATATTTTCTAATGAGATCGTGATATCGACTATAAATGTGGTAAACCTGTGTTGTAAGTTTGTCCGTCAGCAGTCGGCATCTGTCAAATTTATACCTCGGCGGAAATTAAA
>NW_018405334.1:0-170 GCF_002113885.1 Mizuhopecten yessoensis | reverse complement strand
AGTTAATGAACAGAAACGGCAGATAATGAAGTTTTTGTTATTCAAGAGGCCATAACTCCGTCAAATAAAGTCCGCTGAAAATGGCATCGAACTTGGCCGAGCCCTGAAGGCATTTAACCGTGTTTCCAAGTTTGAAGAAAATCGGTTAACATTTGTTGCAGTTATTGCAC
>NW_018405333.1:6662-6932 GCF_002113885.1 Mizuhopecten yessoensis | reverse complement strand
TGTGTGTGTGATACGTATAGTACAGATGTCACAGTGTCAGTAGGTTAGTTTGTGAGATATCTGTGTGATTAGTATATTATAGATGTCACAGTATGAGTAGGTTAGTTTGTGAGATATGTGTGTGATAAGTATAGTATAGATGTCACAGTGTGAGTAGGTTAGTTTGTGAGATGTGTGTGTGATACGTATAGTACAGATGTCACAGTGTCAGTAGGTTAGTTTGTGAGATGTGCGTGTGATAAGTATAGTATAGATGTCATAGTGTGTGTC
>NW_018405333.1:5016-5264 GCF_002113885.1 Mizuhopecten yessoensis | reverse complement strand
TAGTTTGTGAGATGTGTGTGTGATAAGCATAGTATAGATGTCACAATGTGAGTAGGTTAGTTTGTGAGATGTGTGTGTGATAAGTATACTATAGATGTCACAGTGTGTGTAGGTTAGTTTGTGAGATGTTTGTGTGATAGGTATAGTATAGATGTCACAGTGTGAGTAGGTTAGTTTTTGAGATGTGTGAGTGATAAGTATAGTATAGATGTCACAGTGTTTGTAGGTTAGTCTGTGAGATGTGTGTT
>NW_018405333.1:2348-4397 GCF_002113885.1 Mizuhopecten yessoensis | reverse complement strand
TAGTATAGATGTCACAGTGTGAGTAGGTTAGTTTGTGAGATGTGTATGTGATAAGTATAATATAGATGTCACAGTGTGAATAGGTTAGTTTGTGAGGTTTGTGTGTGATAAGTATAGTATAGGTGTCACAGTGTGAATAGGTTAGTTTGTGAGGTTTGTGTGTGATAAGTATAGTATAGATGTCACAGTGTGAGTAGGTTAGTTTGTGAGATGTGTGTGTGATAAGTATAATATAGATGTCACAGTGTGAGTAGGTTAGTTTGTGAGATGTGTGTGTGATAAGTNTGTGAGATGTGTGTGTGATAAGTATAATATAGATGTCACAGTGTGTGTAGGTTAGTTTGTGAGATGTGTGTGTGATAAGTATAGTATAGATGTCACAGTGTGTGTAGATTAGTGTTTATAAATATGGTATGTGTGTCATAAGTGTATTATAGATGTCACTGTGTGTTTTGGTAAGTGTTTATAAATATGGTGTGTGTGTAATAAGTGTATTATAGATGTCACAGTGTGTGTAGGTTAGTTTGTGAGATGTGTGTGTGATAGGCATAGTATGGATGTCACAGTGTGAGTAGGTTAGTTTGTAAGATGTGTGAGTGATAAGTATAGTATAGATGTCACAGTGTGAGTAGGTTAGTCTGTGAGATGTGTGTGTGATAAGTATAGTATAGAGTAGGTTAGTTTGTGAGATATGTGTGTGATAGGCATAGTATGGATGTCACAGTGTGAGTAGGTTAGTTTGTGAGATGTGTGAGTGATAAGTATAGTATAGATGTCACAGTGTGTGTAGGTTAGTGTGTGAGGTTTGTGTGTGATAAGTATAATAAAGATGTCACAGTGTGAGTAGGTTAGTTTTTGAGATGTGTGTGTGATAAGTGTACTATAGATGTCACAGTGTGTGTAGGTTAGTCTGTGAGATGTGTGTGTGATAAGTATGGTATAGATATCACAGTGTGAGTAGGTTAGTTCGTGAGATATCTGTGTGATTAGTATATTATAGATGTCACAGTGTGAGTAGGTTAGTTTGTGAGATATGTGTGTGTTTAGTATAGTATAGATGTCACAGTGTGTGTAGGTTAGTTTGTGAGATATGTGTGTGATAAGTATAGCATAGATGTCACAGTGTGTGTAGGTTAGTTTGTGGGATGTGTGTGTGATAGGCATAGTATAGATGTCACAGTGTGAGTATGTTAGTTTGTGAGATGTGTGTGTGATAAGTATAGTATAGATGTCTCAGTGTCAGTATGTTAGTTTGTGAGATATGTGTGTGATAAGTATAGCATAGATGTCACAGGGTGTGTAGGTTAGTTTGTGGGATGTGGGTGTGATAGGCATAGTATAGATGTCACAGTGGGTGTTGGTAAGTGTTGATAAATATGGTGTGTTTGTGATAAGTGTATTATAGATGTCACAGTGTGTGTAGGTTAGTGTTTATAAATATGGTGTGTGTGGGATAAGTATAGTATAGATGTCACAGTGTGTGTTGGTAAGTGTTGATAAATATGGTGTGTTTGTGATAAGTGTATTATAGATGTCACAGTGTGTGTAGGTTAGTGTTTATAAATATGGTGTGTGTGTGATAAGTATGGTATAGATGTCACTGTGTGTGTTGGTAAGTGTTTATAAATATGGTGTGTGTGTGTGATAAGTATGGTATAGATGTCACTGTGTGTTGGTAAGTGTTTATAAATATGGTGTGTGTGTTATAAGTATAGTATAGATGTCACAGTGTGTGTAGGTTAGTGTATATAAATGTGAGGTTTGTGTGTGATTAGTATAGTATAGATGTCACAGTGTGTGTTGGTTAGTGCATATATAAATGTGGTGTGAATTGTGTATTATAGATGTCAGAGTGTGTGTAGGTTAGTGTATATAAATGTGATGTGTGTGTGTGAATAGTGTATTATAGATGTCACTGTGTGTGTAGATTGGTGCATAAAAATGTTGGGTGTATGTGTGATTAATGTATTATATAATATTAAATATGCACAGTGTATGTAGGTTAGTGTATATAAATGTGAGGTTTGTGTGATTGGTGTATTATAAATT
>NW_018405333.1:2049-2242 GCF_002113885.1 Mizuhopecten yessoensis | reverse complement strand
TATTATAGATGTCACAGTGTGTAGATTAGTTAATATAAATGTGGTTTGTGTGTGATTTGTGTATTACAGAAGTCACAGTGTGTGTAGGTTAGTGTATATTAATGCGGTGTGTGTGTGATTGGTATATTATAGATGTCACTGTGTGTGTAGATTAGTGCATATACATGTGGTGTGTATGTGTGATTAGCGTAAA
>NW_018405333.1:0-170 GCF_002113885.1 Mizuhopecten yessoensis | reverse complement strand
GTGTGATTAGTGTATTATAGATGTCACAGTGTGTAGTTTGTTTATATAAATATGGGGTGTGTGTGGTTTGTGTATTATAGATGTCACTGTGTGTGTGGGTTAGTGTATATAAATGTGGTGTGTGCGTGTGTGATTAGTGTATTATAGATGTCACAGTGTGTGTAGGTTAG
>NW_018405332.1:8271-8449 GCF_002113885.1 Mizuhopecten yessoensis | reverse complement strand
TTCAAAGTAAGGTTAGTCACTGGTATCACAACCATAGACTGGGCTCCCAAACTTAAAGTAAGGTTAGTCACTGGTATCACAACCATACACTGGGCCGCCAATCTTAAAGTAAGGTTAGTATACTGGTATCACAGCTATAGACAGGGCCGCCGTTCAAAGTAAGGTTAGTCACTAGTAC
>NW_018405332.1:4196-4617 GCF_002113885.1 Mizuhopecten yessoensis | reverse complement strand
CTGGGTCGCTAAACTTAAAGTAAGGTTAATTAGTCACTGGTATCAAAACCATAGACAGGGTCGCCAAACTTAAAGTAAGGTTAGTCACTGGTATCAAAACCATAGACNAAAGTAAGGTTAGTCACTGGTATCACAACCATAGACAGGGCAGCCAAATTTAAGTAAGGCCAGTATACTCGTATCACAACCATAGACAGGGCCGCCACTCAATGTAAGATTAGTCAATGGTATCACAGCTATATACAGGGCCGCCACTCAAAGTGAGGCCAGTCACTGGTATCACAGCCCTAGACATGGCCACCACTCAAAGTAAGGCCAGTATACTGGTATCACAACCATAGACAGGGCCACCACTCAAAGTAAGGCCAGTCACTGGTATCACAGCCATAGACATGGCCACCATTCAAAGTAAGGCCAGTAT
>NW_018405332.1:3187-3258 GCF_002113885.1 Mizuhopecten yessoensis | reverse complement strand
CACTCTAAGTAAGGCCAGTATACTGGTATCACAACCATAGACAGGGCCGCCATTCAAAGTAAGGTTAGTAT
>NW_018405332.1:1419-1717 GCF_002113885.1 Mizuhopecten yessoensis | reverse complement strand
ACTTTAAGCAAGGTAAGTCACTGGAATTAAAACCATATACTGGGCTGCCAAACATAAAGTAAGGTTAGTCACTGGTATCACAACCATAGACTGGGGTGCCAAACTTAAAGTAAGGTTAGTCACCGGTATCACAACCATAGACTGGGCTACCAAACTTAAAGTAAGGTTAGTCACCGGTATCACAACCATAGACAGGGGTGCCAAACTTGAAGTAAGGTTAGTCACTGGTATCACAACCATTGACAGGGCAGCCGCTTAAAGTAAAGTTAGTACCTGGTATCACAACCATAGACAGGGC
>NW_018405332.1:0-170 GCF_002113885.1 Mizuhopecten yessoensis | reverse complement strand
TGCCACTCAAAGTAAGGCCAGTCACTGGTATAGCAACCATAGACAAGGCCGCCACTCAAAGTGAGGCCAGTCACTGGTATCACAGTCCTAGACATGGCCACCACTCAAAGTAAGGCCAGTATACAGGTATCACAACCATAGACAGGGCCACCACTCAAAGTAAGGCCAGT
>NW_018405331.1:9343-9647 GCF_002113885.1 Mizuhopecten yessoensis | reverse complement strand
TGTAGTTGTACATTAAAGCCCCAGTACCATGTCCTACCCTGGTGTTGGTAGTTCTACATTATAGACCGAGTACCAGGTCCTTCCCTGGTGTGTGTAGTTCTACATTATAGACCGAGTACCAGGTCCTTCCCTGGTGTTTGTAGTTGTACATTATAGACCGAGTAGCAGGTCTTTCTCTGGTGTGTGTAGTTGTACATTATAGCCCCAGTACCGGGTCCTTCCCTGGTGTTGGTAGTTGTACATTATAGCCCCATTAGCGGGTCCTTCCCTGGTGTTGGTAGTTGTACATTATAGATCGAGTACT
>NW_018405331.1:7363-7871 GCF_002113885.1 Mizuhopecten yessoensis | reverse complement strand
TAGCCCCAGTACCAGGACCTACCCTGGAGTGGGTAGTTGTACATTGTAGCCCCAGTACCAGGTCCTATCCTGGTGTGTGTAGTTGTACATTGTAGCCCCAGTACCAATACCAGGTTCAGAACTGTTGTTGATGGTTACAAATTATAGCCTTAATACCAGATCAAACATTGATGTGGATGGTTGTGCCTGACAGTCCCTTAACAGGTCCAGAACTGTTGGTTACTTGCAATAGCTCTACTATCAGGTCCCGCAATAGTTTGGATAGCTTTTTATTACGGTCCATCTACAAGGTCCCAAACTGGTGTGGGTCGTTGCTTATAACAGCCCTAACATCTAATCCAGGACTGGTGTAGATGGTTATTTAACTGGCATGGATGTTTATTTATAATAGCTTCAATAAGGCATAAAAACAGTATGAATGTATTTTAACAATAACCTCAATACATTGACCAAGGCGGTATTGATGACTTGATTATATATGATGTATTATTGATGGGAATACTTCCAG
>NW_018405331.1:4992-5140 GCF_002113885.1 Mizuhopecten yessoensis | reverse complement strand
CAGTACCATGTCCTACCCTAGTGTGGATAGTTGTACATTATAGCCTCAGTACCGGGTTCTCCCTGGTGTGGGTAGTTGTACATTATAGCCCCAGCAGCGGGTCCTTCCCTGGTGTGGGTAGTTGTACATTATAGATCGAGTACTATGC
>NW_018405331.1:0-170 GCF_002113885.1 Mizuhopecten yessoensis | reverse complement strand
ATTATAGCCCCAGTACCATGTTCTACCCTAGTGTGTGTAGTTGTATATTATAGCCCCAATACCAGGTCCCCTACCCTAGTGTGTGAAGTTGTACATTATAGCCCCAGTATCATGTCTTACCCTGGTGTGGGTAGTTGTACATTATAGCCCCAGTACCGGGTCCTACCCTG
>NW_018405330.1:4673-5668 GCF_002113885.1 Mizuhopecten yessoensis | reverse complement strand
TGTCCATAAGACAGGTGATATAGACAGTAGTCCATAAGACAAGTGTGTAGACAGTAGTCCATAAGACAAGCGATAAAGACATTTGTCAATAAGACAAGTGATATAGACAGTTGTCAATAAGACAAGTGATATAGACAGTTGTCAATAATACAAGTGATATACACAGTTGTAAATAAGACAGGTGATATAGACAGTAGTCCATAAGACAAGTGATGTAGACAGTAGTCCATAAGACAAGTGATATAGACAGTAGTCAATAAGACAAGTGATATAGACAGTTGTCAACAAGACAAGTGATATAGACAGTAGTCCATAAGACAATTCATATAGACAGTTGTCCATAAGACAAGTGATATAGAATGTAGTCAATAGGACAAGTGATATAGACAGTAGTCCATAAGACAAGTGATGTAGACAGGAGTCCATAAGACAAGTGATATAGACAGTAGTTAATAAGACAAGTGATATAGACAGTAGTCAATAAGACAAGTGATACAGACAGTAGTCAATAGTACAAGTGATATAGACAGTTGTCCATAAGACAAGTGATATAGAATGTAGTCAATAGGACAAGTGATATAGACAGTAGTCCATAATACAAGTGATATACACAGTTGTCCATAAGACAGGTGATATAGACAGTAGTCCATAAGACAAGTGATATAGACAGTTGTCCATAAGACAAGCGATATAGAAGGTAGTCCATAAGACAAGTGATATAGATAGTAGCCATTCAACAAATGATACAGACTACAGTCCACAAGACAAGTAATATAGACAGTAGTCAATAAGACAAGTGATGTAGACAGTAGTCCACAAGACAAGTGATAAAGACAGTAGTCAATAAGGCAAATGATATAGACAGTGGTCAATAAGACAAGTAATACAGACAGTAGTCAATAAGACAAGTGATGTAGACAGTAGTCCATAAGACAAGTGATAAAGACAGTAGTCAATAAGGCAAATTATATAGACAGTGGTCAATAAGACAAGTA
>NW_018405330.1:3046-3264 GCF_002113885.1 Mizuhopecten yessoensis | reverse complement strand
AGGTAATATAGACAGTAGTCGATCAAACAGGTAATATAGACAGTAGTCTACCAAACAGGTAATATAGACAGTAGTCTAACAAACAGGTAATATAGACAGAAAACTACCAAACATGTAATATAGACAGTAGTCCACCAAACAGGTAATATTGACAGTAATCTACCAAACAGGTAATATAGACATTAATCTACCAAACAGGCAATATAGACAGTAGTCCG
>NW_018405330.1:0-170 GCF_002113885.1 Mizuhopecten yessoensis | reverse complement strand
GACAGTAATCTACCAAACAGGTAATATAGACAGTAGTCCACCAAAAAGGTAATATAGACAGTAATCTACCAAACAGGTGTTATAGACAGTAGTCCACCAAACAGGTATTATAGACAGTAGTCCAACAAACAGGTAATATAGACAGTAGTCCACCAAACAGGTAATATAGA
>NW_018405329.1:5892-6397 GCF_002113885.1 Mizuhopecten yessoensis | reverse complement strand
CGGTCTGTCGAGATCTACAACACTGCACAACTTATACTGACTTTGTGCTGGCCTGTCTAGATCTACAACACTGCACAACTTATACTGACTGGCCGGTTTGTCGAGATCTACAACACTGCACAACTTATACTGACTAGCCGGTCTGTCGGGATCTACAACACTGCACAACTTATACTGACTGGCCGGGTTGTCGAGATCTACAACACTGCACAACTTAAACTGACTAGCCGGTCTGTCGAGATCTACAACACTGCACACCTTCTACTGACTAGCCGGTCTGTCGAAATCTACAACACTGCACAACTTATACTGACTAGCCTGTCTGTCGAGATATACAACACTGCACAACTTATACTGACTCTCAGCGGGCCTGGCGAGATCTACAACACTGCACAACTTAAACTGACTAACCGGTCTGTCGGGATCTACAACACTGCACAACTTATACTGCCTAGCCGGTCTGTCGAGATCTACAACACTGCACAACTTATACTGACTCTCAGCG
>NW_018405329.1:0-170 GCF_002113885.1 Mizuhopecten yessoensis | reverse complement strand
GCACAACTTATACTGACTAGCCGGTTTGTCGAGATCTACAACACTCCACACCTTATACTGACTAGCCAGTCTGTCGAGATCTTCAACACTGCACAACTTATACTGACTAGCCGGTCTGTCGGGAACTCCAACACTGCACAACTTATACTGACTAGCCGTTCTGTCGAGAT
>NW_018405328.1:4465-4740 GCF_002113885.1 Mizuhopecten yessoensis | reverse complement strand
ACTGTTTAAGAGGGTGACCTTCACACCTTATGTATACCTCCTGTTAAAGAGGGTGACCTTCAAACCTTATGTAACCTCCTGTTATAGAGGGTGACCTTCACACCTTATGTGTACCTACTGTTTTAGAGTGTGCCCTTCACACCTTATGTATACCTCCTGTTTAAGAGGCTAACCTTCAAACCTTATGTTTACCTCCTGTTTAAGAGGGTGACCTTCACACCTTATGTTTACCTCCTATTAAAGAGGGTGACCTTCACACCTTATGTAAACCTCCA
>NW_018405328.1:0-170 GCF_002113885.1 Mizuhopecten yessoensis | reverse complement strand
ATACCTCCTGCTGTAGAGAGTTACCTTCACACCTTATGTATACCTTCTGTTTTAGAGTTTGACATTCACACCTTATGTGTACCTACTGTTTAAGAGGGTGACCTTCACACCTTATGTATACCTTATGTTTAAGAGGGTGACCTTCAAACCTTATGTATACCTCCTGTTAT
>NW_018405327.1:1576-1772 GCF_002113885.1 Mizuhopecten yessoensis | reverse complement strand
ATACCTTCCCTGTTGTACGTAACGTTGTCTCTTACTTACCTCCCCTGTTGTACGTACTATAGTCTGTTACTTACCTCCCCTGTTGTACATAATATAGTCTGTTGACTGTTACTTACCTCCCCTGTTGTACGTTATGCAGTCTGTTACTTACCTTCCCTGTTGTACGTAATGTAGTATGTTACTTACCTCCCCTGTT
>NW_018405327.1:0-169 GCF_002113885.1 Mizuhopecten yessoensis | reverse complement strand
TAGTCTGTTACTTACCTCCCCTGATGTACATTTTGTAATCTGTTACTTACCTCCCCTGCTGTTAGTAATGTAGTCTGTTGACATACCTTCCCTGGTGTACGTAACGTTGTCTCTTACTTACCTCCCCTGTTGTACGTAATGTGGTCTGTTACTTACCTCCCCTGTTGTA
>NW_018405326.1:940432-940830 GCF_002113885.1 Mizuhopecten yessoensis | reverse complement strand
CTTACATAAAGGGTTATTGTAGGGTTTCAGTATAGGGTTACTATAATGGACTTACATAAAGGGTTATTGTAGGGTTTTAGTATTGGGTTACTATGCATGGGTTACATTAAGGGCTAGTGTAGGGTTTCAGTATTGGGTTACTATACAGGGCTTACATAAAGGGTTATTGTAGGGTTTCAGTATAGGGTTACTATAATGGACTTACATAAAGGGTTATTGTAGGGTTTTAGTATTGGGCTACTATGCATGGGTTACATTAAGGGCTAGTGTAGGGTTTCAGTATTGGGTTACTATACAGGGCTTACATAAAGGGTTTTGGTA
Organism: Mizuhopecten yessoensis; assembly: GCF_002113885.1. Taxonomy (NCBI): domain Eukaryota; kingdom Metazoa; phylum Mollusca; class Bivalvia; order Pectinida; family Pectinidae; genus Mizuhopecten; species Mizuhopecten yessoensis. Next base: position 940,509 of record NW_018405326.1, on the reverse strand, counting down.
GGGTTTTATTATTGGGTTACTATACATGGGTTACATAAAGGGTTATTGTAGGGTTTTAGTATTGGGTTACTATATAG
>NW_018405326.1:925868-928815 GCF_002113885.1 Mizuhopecten yessoensis | reverse complement strand
ACTGTATAAAAATACCATAGTTTAGAATACAACGCGGTATACTGTGTAAAAAATACCATAGTTTAGAATACACCAAGTTATAGAAAACAATACCGTATACTGTATAGGAAGCCGGCCGAGGACCAGTCTACAACTTCCATACAAACAACGATTTTACACGGAACACAATTTACGTCCAATTTGTTTCCCAGGCCAATTTGTTTAATCTTATCTTAGTTATTAGTCGTCTCGTCTTTTGAGAAGGAAGGGTAGTTCATTTCGGGATCAGGCAATGAGAGGCTATATCAAATTATTCTCTTGCTTGTAATTTGGCGCTTGATGTACGCTGTCAATTGAGATAAATTGGACTCAAAGAGCCTATTGTTAAATATGTCTTTTCTAAACGAGATATTATGTATTGTATTTACTTTAACACTTATGAAGACTGCCGCCCACCGTAATTGTAGCAAAGTACATAAACAACCTCCATCGACTTCCTTAAACTTTCTACCCACGTCTACTAAGTGCTTTTTCGTTGGCTTTGCAGTCATGTTTCCGATGTTGACAACTTTAAAAATACTTATAATAATATCGGCACCAGGTACCCTATAGGTTGAAACTTCCGGATACGTACTAATTGTCGGCTGTCCGTTATACAGATAAATTCAATATATTTTTCAACAGAACCACACATCATTTAATCACTTTTCCGAACCACAAAATAAATAAATAAATAAATAAAAATGTGATAGTATATTTGAATTTTTGATGTGCATGCAACTGCGTATTTGCTTACGTGGCAGCTACGCGCCTGCTGGCATCCAATCGACACCCCGAACCCCATATTCCCCAACCGCATTCCATCTTTTATCACTCTTATCCAATCACACATCAATCCCCGGTCCACCCTCCCCACAGTTACCACCCAGCCCCGATCCACTCTCCCAACAGTTACCACCAGCCCCCCCTCCCCCCAGTTACCACCCAGCCCCGGTCCATCCTTCCCACAGTTACCACCAAGCCCTTGTCCACCTCCCCACAGTAACCCACCACCCAGCCCCAGTCAACCCCCACAGTTACCACCAAGTCCCGGTCCAACCTCCCCACAATTACGACCCAGCCCCGGTCAACCCTCCCCACAGTTGCCACCTAGCCCGATCTAATCTCCCCTTAGTTGCCGCACACTTCTAACTCAATCTATAATTCCCTCTGTACGGAAGCCAGTATGGATAATCTGGAGTAACCAGGGAAACATTAAGATGACAGTACAGGCTGCCGTAAGTCCGTAAACTTTCTTTCCAATTCTCACCCAGAACAGTCCTATTTCTCCTCCTAACCCGGCCACTGTCGGTCCGATGTGCCCCTTCCAAAACTCTGAATAGGTCCCTGGTTGTCATCTAAGCCCAAAATTACTACAATTGACAATGCACCGTTATATGATGCTTAAAACAAAAATTGTGTTTCATGAAATTTTCAATATACTCCCTCCCCCTTCTCCCCATTAAAGATGTCGCTTACGCCACCATCATTCGAATCCATCAAAAATGTCTTTTCTATTATATATACAGCTTTAATCGAAGGCGGCCACTGACTATAGGCTTATCAGTTCCTGCTGTCAGTTCAGTATGCAAAACCATCTCAACAGACAGTCTCAGCGGGCAAAAACATCAAAGTGGACCGGAGCCGTCATTGACAGAGTCGGTGGGAAACGGTGGCAAGACGCATATATCTTAGGACTTCATTACGTAGTCTATATTTACGACACATCCCGATAGACAATCAAGCGGGCTGGGACTAAGTGTCCGGGCGGGACCAGTAAGTCATTTCGCATGTACGTATCAATTGAGTCAAAACTGCTGATCCTGCGGACGATACCAGCGCCACCTTCGATACGAAAGGACGGCTTTTATTGCTTGCTAGACCATCTGAATAATCAAAGTAATATTTACTGTCCCTTGATCTTTCGTTGAGATTCAAGATTCTAGTTTGGGACTACTATACCCGGGAAGGTTTTGAGGTGGTATTATTCCTGGCAATGACTCCCGGCTGTCCCTTATCGGGGCCAATCTGAGGCTGTAAAAAGAGAGAGTTATTTGCCTTTGACGATTGCCAGGCCTTGTAAGGTTTATTATCATAAAGGAATCTTACAAATAATCAGTTCCTGTATTCGGATATGTGCGCTATTGGGATTATATTGATACTTAGGGAATAGGCATTTAACTGTAGTAATTATCGAATATTCAGTTTGGTACACTTGTATATCCGGTAATACGTAAACATAGGAGTACGCATGCGCTAACCACTCCTTATCCAATTAGGTCGTCAGTGTATTCCTTTTACTTGCGGTATGTTTATATGTCATGTCGATCTAAGAATCACAATGTCCGAAAATATCTGCACGAAACCGAATGACAAGATCCAGGAATACGAGGCTTTCACGGCGGAATAAACAACGATTTACGAGTTCTTGCACGATTAGATTAAAACGTGTATTTGGTTGCCTAGCGATGCGTCATTGGTTGCCATGTGAGCATGTGTTACTATTTGTTTATACGTGGCGGCGCCATCAATTGCAACATATTGAAAAGTAGCTTTAAGGATTCAGTGTGACAAATATACTGTTGTCAATATAAAGTAAACGAGGCGTAACACACAATTGTAAATCCCAGCAGGGAACAGAGAGACACTCAAAGTTCACAATGTCAGTAGAATACAGACAGCCACATAAAGTTGTAACAATTGTTATATAGAACAGAGAGCGACACACAGTTGTTAACGTCAGTAACAAAACACAGCGTCACACACAGTTGTCAATGCCAGTAGAGAACACAGCGTCACACACAGTTGTCAATATCAGTAGAGAACAGAGCGTCACACACAGTTGTCAATATCAGTAGAGAACAGAGCGTCACACACAGTTGTTAACGTCAGTAACAAAACACAGCGTCACACACAGTTGTCAATGTCT
>NW_018405326.1:917578-924755 GCF_002113885.1 Mizuhopecten yessoensis | reverse complement strand
TGTAATTCAAAAGATCATCACCAAGAAAACTTGATACTTCATTATTATCATCTTTATATTCTTTCCATGCTAAAATAACATCTTTCCAGAAAACATTAGTTACATTTTTCGATATTTCCTCCAGTTTTGATTTTTTCAGATTCCATAATCTCTCCCCTCCAAATTTACTAAAATTAGATTTTGCTAAACTTTGCCAGTCCCCATTTCCATCATATAGCCTTTTCACCCACTTAATTTTCAAGTATTTCATAAAACTTTCAATGTGTATCATCTTTAAACCTCCTTCTCCATATTCAAGAATCATTGTATCCCGTTTGATTTTGTCAGGTTTGTACCCCCATATAAATCTATAAAAAACTGTGTTAACTTCGCTTATCCATTTTTTACCTGGATTTGGCAGTGAATACAGTAGATGTGTTATAAGTGGTAGTGCCAGTGTTTCAACAACTGTGATCTTTCCTAAAAGAGTAAGATTTCTTTTAGACCACAAATGTCAGTAGAGACCAGAGAGCGACACACAGTTGTTAACGTCAGTAACAAAACACAGCGTCACACACAGCTGTCAATGCCAGTAGAGAACAAAGCGTCACACACAGTTGTCAATATCAGTAGAGAACAGTGCGTCACACACAGTTGTTAACGTCAGTAACAAAACAAATCGTCACACACAGTTGTCAATGTCAGAAGAGAGAACAGAGTGTCACACACAGTTGTTAACGTCAGTAACAAAACACAGCGTCACACACAGTTGTCAATGCCAGTAGAGAACAAAGCGTCACACATAGTTGTCAATATCAGTAGAGAACAGAGCGTCACACACAGTTGTCAATTTCAGTAGAGAACAGAGCGTCACACACAGTTGTCAATGTCAGTAGAACACAGAACGTCACATGCAGTTGTCAGTCTCAGTAGAGAACAGAGCGTTACACACAGTTGTCAATGTCAGTAGATAACAGAGTGTCACACACAGTTGTCAATGTCAGTAGAACACAGAACGTCACACGCAGTTGTCAATGTCAGTAGAGAACAGAGCGTTACACACAGTTGTCAATGTCAGTAGATAACAGAGTGTCACACACAGTTGTCAATGTCAGTAGAACACAGAACGTCACACGCAGTTGTCAATGTCAGTAGAGAACAGAGCGTTACACACAGTTGTCAATGTCAGTAGAGAACGGAACGTCACACACAGTTGTCAATGTCAGTAGAGAACGGAACGTCACACACAGTTGACAATGTAAGTAGAGAACAGATCGTTACACACAGTTGTCGTTGTCAGTAGAGAACAGAACGTCACACACAGTTGTCGTTGTCAATAGAGAACAGCGCGTTACACACAGTTGTCGTTGTAAGTAGAGAACACAGCGTCACACACATTGGTCAATATCAGTAGAGAACAGGGCGACACACACAGTTGTCAATGTCAGTAGAGAACAGAGCGTTACACACAGTTGTCAATGTCAGTAGAGAAAAGAGCGACACACACAGTTGTCGGTGTCAGTAGAGAACACAGCGGCACACACAGTTGTCAATATCAGTAGAGAACAGAGCATCACACACAGTTGTCAATGTCAGTTAAGAACAGAGCGTTACACACAGTTGTCAATGTGAGTAGAGAACAGAGCGTTACACACAGTTGTCGTTGTCACTAGAGAACAGAGCGTTACACACTTTGGTCAATATCAGTAGAGAATAGAGTCACACACACAGATGTAAATGTCAGTAGAGAACAGAATGTCATACACAGTTGTCAATGTCAGTAGAGACAAGAGCGTCACACAAAGTTGTCAATGTCAGTAGAGAACAGATCACCTCCCACAGTTGCCAATGTCAGTAGAGAACAGTAGAGAACAGAGCGTCACACACAGTTGTCGTTGTCAATAGAGAACAGCGCGTTTCACACAGTTGTCGTTGTAAGTAGAGAACACAGCGTCACACACAGATGTCAATGTCAGTAGAGACAAGAGCGTCACACAAAGTTGTCAATGTCAGTAGAGAACAGAGCGACACACACAGATGTCAATGTCAGTAGAGAACAGAATGTCATACACAGTTGTCAATGTCAGTAGAGAAAAGAGCGACACACACAGTTGCCAATCTCAGTAGAGAATAGAGTCACACATACAGTTGTCAATGGCAGTAGAGAAAAGAGCACCTCACACAGTTGTCAATGTCAGTAGAGAACAGATCACCTCCCACAGTTGCCAATGTCAGTAGAGAACAGTAGAGAACAGAGCGTCACACACAGTTGACAATGTCAGTTAAGAACAGAGCGTTAAACACAGTTGTCAATGTCAGTAGAGAACAGATCCCCTCACACAGTTGCAAATGTCAGTAGAGAATATAGTCACACACACAGATGTCAATGTCAGTAGAGGACAGAATGTCACACACAGTTGTCAATGGCAGTAGAGAACAGAGCGTCACACACAGTTGACAATGTCAGTTAAGAACAGAGCGTTAAACACAGTTGTCAATGTCAGTAGAGAACGGAACGTCACACACAGTTGTCAATGTCAGTAGAGTCAGTAGAGAACAGAGCGTCACACACAGTTGTCAATATCAGTAGAGACAAGAGCGACATACACAGTTGTCAATGTCAGTAGAGAACGGAACGTCACACACAGTCGACAATGTAAGTAGAGAACAGATCGTTACACACAGTTGTCGTTGGCAGTAGAGAACAGAATGTCACACACAGTTGTCAATGGCAGTAGAGAACAGAGCGTCACACACAGTTGACAATGTCAGTTAAGAACAGAGCGTTAAACACAGTTGTCAATGTCAGTAGAGAACAGATCACCTCCCACAGTTGCCAATGTCAGTAGAGAATAGAGGCACACATACAGTTGTCAATGTCAGTAGAGAAAAGAGCGACACACACAGTTGCCAATCTCAGTAGAGAATAGAGTCACACATACAGTTGTCAATGTCAGTAGAGAAAAGAGCGACACACACAGTTGCCAATCTCAGTAGAGAATAGAGTCACACATACAGTTGCCAATACAGTTGTCAATGTCAGTAGAACACAGAACGTCACATGCAGTTGTCAGTCTCAGTAGAGAACAGAGCGTTACACACTTTGGTCAATATCAGTAGAGAATAGAGTCACACACACAGATGTCAATGTCAGGAGAGAACAGAATGTCACACACAGTTGTCAATGGCAGTAGAGAACAGAGCGTCACACACAGTTGACAATGTCAGTTAAGAACAGAGCGTTAAACACAGTTGTCAATGTCAGTAGAGAACAGAGCACCTCACACAGTTGCAAATGTCAGTAGAGAATAGAGTCACACACACAGATGTCAATGTCAGTAGAGAACAGAATGTCACACACAGTTGTCAATGTCAGTAGAGAACAGAGCGTCACACACAGTTGTCAATGTCAGTAGAGAACAGAGCACCTCCCACAGTTGCAAATGTCAGTAGAGAATAGAGTCACACACACAGATGTCAATGTCAGGAGAGAACAGAATGTCACACACAGTTATCAATGTCAGTAGAGAACAGAGCACCTCACACAGTTGCCAACGTCAGTAGAGAATAGAGTCACACATACAGTTGTCAATGTCAGTAGAGAATAGAGCGACACACACAGTTGTCAATAAACAGCCGATATCTTCAGCAGAAAACGGCTTTATCCGCTCTTCTGTCGTTGTTATTCTCAGACAAACGATAATTCATATATACATTTTTAAATGAAAATGAAAACGAGTGTCTTACGTTGAAAACATTAAGGGTATATTTTATTGACGGAAATTCCATTTGTTCCAAGCTTTTAAATCAGGATATATGCCAGTGGCACTTAAGACCGCAGGCTGCTGAAATCGTACACTGTTCCATGAAGAAAAAGGTTTCTTAACGAGCTGGCAAGTTGGCTTAAAAGAAAAAATATCGTTATAATATAAGCACTACACAGACACCTTTCCAATCTCCTTTTGTGACTAATAGACAAACTAGACTGTTCACACACTCGCTCACTTGAAAACTGTCGTTTGTACAATCTACTGGCAAATATTCGATGCCTTTATGACGACATGACTGTGGTCACGGTAACTGATTTGATGCCTTTATGACGACATGACTGTGGTCACGGTATTTGGATATTTATCTAATCTTTCATTTCCATTTGATTTTCTTTTTATAACCCCCCGTCAGAACAGCTAACAGGGACAGTGATACTACTGAGTATACCGGTGACATTTCAGTGGGATACCACTATAATGTAGCCCGGAGTCGACCTACCATCAAGTGACACTGTCGTCAACACTTGCTTTCTTGTGTAATAAAGTATGAAGACGCGTTCCTTATTCTTCAAGAGAGTGGTATTTAGCGTTCGTTACTATTGGTAATAATGACGGGTTGTGTTAGTAATCGAAGCGCGGTTGGTAGATACAAATATTGTTCAAATGTGTGATGATCAAATTTTGCACAAATAGTATAATTTTTCAAACAAATAGTATTATATTTTGATCAAGGGAATGAACTTCTGTCTATAAGCGAGATTTATTCCCAAAACAAAACTAACGCTTGATCACGAACAAAGTTCTACGCGACTAAATAATCGTTTGGGCGTTAATGTTCCTAATATGGATAGAAATTCCTGTTGTTTAAAGGTGCATTTTACAGTTCTTTTTGTTTTTGTTTTAAACTTCGGTCTCCTTTCGGTCATAACCTAGTGATTATGTTCGAAATACGCCTTGTATCTCTATGGTATTAGTGGAGATTGGTACAGAAAACTCGATGCCTAACGCCGAGCAACTCATTCTGAAGCAGTGTGTGGAAGTGCGGGACTAGAATGTGTTCCAAATAGAACAAGACTAATGAAGAGAAATGCCCAGTCAGTCAGCTGATAAACTGTCCGTCCCAACATGTATATCAATTACTAGTCTACCAATCAAACAATCATTTCCTAGACTGGTGCTCTTGTAGTTACAAATAACCTTAAGTCATCCGAGTATTGAAAAGTGGGATTGATATGGAAACAACTGAATTATTCGTCTGAAAATATCCAGACAGGCGAGAAAATTGATATTAATTGACCGCGTTCCGATCACATCTGCACATTGTTTGGTCGGAAATCATGACCTATTCCGTGGGGGAAAGGGGAGGGGAGGGTCGTCAGTGTGACGTCAGCTGTTCTCGGGTCATAAACAGTGATGTGGTTAGTAGACAATAATTCCTCCGCAAAAACGAACTATTTTGTGTCAAAACTAAATGGGTTTTTATCACAGTATTGAGTTTTCGAAGATACAAATTTCTCACTCGTGTGACAAGTTGAAATCAGGACGTAGTGTACTTTGATTAAATGGCTGGGAAGGGAGGTTTAGGAGTTGATGAGGAAGAGCAGGGGTAGGAAGGAATGAAGAATAGAGACGTGGGAAGAAGAGGATGTAGTTCCAGAACACTATGTCACTGAACACATGGCAACTTCAGTTACTGTTCGACTTTGTGAGCTGCGGTTCGCAGACAAGAAATATTCGGAGTACATCATGTGCAAAAATGACAAAAAGCACTTTTTTGCATGAAACTGATTTTCTAGATTGTACGTTTATCACCCAATCATCAGGTGATGCCGGTCCTACGTGATGCGGTTTGCATACAATAACTCTTCCGCGAAAACGGACTATATTTCACGTCAAATTGACCACAAACGTTTTTTCATGAGATTGATTTTTCGAGGTTGCACATTGCTCACCCATCTAAATGAAAACAAATTGCGTCGGATTAGTTTTCATATAAAATCTATATCAAGCCATTGAACCCAATTCGAAGTCATATACTAAGTATAGTATAAATGATTGACCTTGGTACGTTCTGTGCCAATCCGATGGAAATGATATAAATCGGTTACCAACCGGACTTCACGTCTTAAAGGCAATCCCCACATACACAGTATCGTATCAGTTCATTATAAGTGATGGGAGTTCCCACCGACAATTGTATAACACCTATATGAAGTAGTAGAAAGGTTTACCATTTACAGACAGCGGTGGAATGTTCTAACGGAGGTCAAAGAAAACTGCGCATCGTTCTTGTGTAAATCAAAGATGGAGGTGTAAGGCTCTCACGTGGATGAGAGATAGCAGCGCAAATAGGAGATAAAGGTGGAATGCTGTCACGTGCAGGAGAGATAGCGATGGAATATTCTCACGTGGATCTGATATAGTGATTTAATGTCCTCATATGTATTATAGAGAGCGTTGGTAGGTTGTCGTCTAGCTATCCGATAAATATATTTTTGTAACGACACATTCCATTGGTTAATAATGATGATAAACCATGCGCGTGCATGTAATATTTTCGTACAAACCAAACCTGCCTCGTTTTCAACTGTAAAATAAGTGAACAGTGGTAAGTGACTTGTCCTAAAGGTGTTTATGTTATATAACTGTATTTATTACAATTATGGAAATTTTTGTTAACTTATATTAATCATTCTTGTTTGCCCGGATGTAGCGCTCAAGGAGTCTTGACGGGAGAAAACCGGAGTAGCCGGAAAAAACTCACGTGGTCGGGCAGGTGACCCCATACCTTTTCATGTCCGATCGGGGAATCGAACCCCAGCCGTCTTGGTTAAAGGCGAGTGCGCTATCCACTGCGCAATGGATAGTGGACGAATCGCTTTGTTTGTGAAGGTACATGTGTACATGTACATATCTAAACGTTTTCCCATCATCTATGTAAAACTGATATAAAGGAACTCAATTGTATTGTTATAGTGAAATTTATATTCGAAATAGTTAAGCCATGCTGAAACGGCCATTGTCATATAGTCCACCCTAATATAATTATGCACACCTGTTGATTATTTCTTAAATATATTCTATGTCCCATAGTTTTACACCAAGATTGGACGGCATCAGAGTCACTCGACATGTCCAATACGTCTGTTACATATCATATATACATGTACTTGTAGGATTGACATCAGGGTTACGTGTCTCATAAGACCGTCATGAGAGCCATGTGTCTTATAGATCTGACATCAGAGCTACGTGTCTTATAGATCTGACATCAGAGCTACCTGTCTTATAGATCTGACATCAGAGCTACGTGTCTTATAGATTTGACATTAGAGCTACGTGTCTTATAGATCTGACATCAGAGCTACGTGTCTTATAGATCTGACATCAGAGCTACCTGTCTTACAGATCTGACATCAGAGCTACGT
>NW_018405326.1:878499-916478 GCF_002113885.1 Mizuhopecten yessoensis | reverse complement strand
TATAGATCTGACATCAGAGCTACCTGTCTTATAGATCTGACATCAGAGCTACCTGTCCTATAGATCTGACATCAGAGCTACCTGTCTTATAGCTCTGACATCAGAGCTACCTGTCTTATAGATCTGACATCAGAGCTACGTGTCCTATAGATCTGACATCAGAGCTACGTGTCCTATAGATCTGACATCAGAGCTACCTGTCTTATAGCTCTGACATCTAAGCTACCTGTCTTATAGATCTGACATCAGAGCTACGTGTCTTATAGATCTGACATCAGAGCTACGTGGCCTATAGATCTGACATCAGAGCTACGTATCTTATAGATCTGACATCAGAGCTATGTGTCTTATAGAGCTGACATCAGAGCTACCTGTCTTATAGCTCTGAGATCAGAGCTACCTGGCTTATAGATCTGACATCAGAGCTACCTGTCTTAGAGATCTGACATCAGAGCTACCTGTCTTAGAGATCTGACATCAGAGCTACCTGTCTTAGAGATCTGACATCAGAGCTATGTGTCTTATAGAGCTGACATCAGAGCTACCTGTCTTATAGCTCTGACATCTAAGCGACCTGTCTTATAGATCTGACATCAGAGCTACGTGTCCTATAGATTTGACATCAGAGCTACGTGTCTTATAGATCTGACATCAGAGCTAACTGTCTTATAGATCTGACATCAGAGCTACCTGTCTTATATATCTGACATCAGAGCTACGTGTCCTATAGATTCGACATCAGAGCTACGTGTCTTATAAATCTGACATCAGAGCTAACTGCCTTATAGATCTGACATCAGGGCTACGTTTCTTATAGATCTGACCTCAGAGCTATGTGCCTTGTAGATCTGTCATCAGAGCTACGTTTCTTTTAGATCTGACATCAGAGCTTCCTGTCTTATAGATCTGACACCAGAGCTACCTGTCTTATAGATCTCACCTCAGAGCTACCTGTCTTATATATCTGACATCAGAGCTACGTGTCCTATAGATTTGCCATCAGAGCTACGTGTCTTATAGATCTGACATCAGAGCTAACTGCCTTATAGATCTGACATCAGAGCTACGTTTCTTATAGATCTGACATCAGGGCTACGTTTCTTATAGATCTGACATCAGGGCTACGTTTCTTATAGATCTGACATCAGAGCTACCTGTCCTATAGATCTGACATCAGAGCTACGTGTCTTATGGATCTGACATCAGAGCTACGTGTCCTATAGATCTGACATCAGAGCTGTGTGTCTTATAGATCTGACATCAGAGCTACCTGTCCTATAGATCTGACATCAGAGCTACGTGTCTTATAGATCTGACACCAGAGCTACGTTTCTTATAGATCTGACATCAGAGCTACGTGTCATACAGGACCGCTACCAGGGTCACGTGTCTACCAGGACCAATATCAGGGTCACGTGACTCACAAGACCGACACTTCTACCATATATATATGATTGACAGCGGGGTTACGTAACTCATAGGACGGCCTTTCGGGTCACGTGTCTCGTAAGAACCGTGTCGCACTCTCGTTACATCGGCAGTGTAACACTGTATACCAGACGTTATCATTACAATGCCACCGTAACGCTGTCGGTCTGCATCAGCAGACCTACCATTCGGAGGCAGACCCTCCACGAACGGTGCCAGTTCTTCTTACCTCAATTTTGTGTAATTTTGTCGGAGAAATGGTCAGCTCCACTAGACGCATTAGCGTTCTCATGCTATTACTAGTGCCAGTCGTCAGTGATATTCACGTTTGGCATGCAACATAAAGCAGACAATATACAACGACTTCCACAATTCATTTGAATGTAAATTTTACATGTCTATTTCAATTCTAATATCAGTGACAGTACAGTTCATTATTTCTTTACAACTTTACAAATCAGATGTTGGAAATCGATGTGTATGCTGGACGTATATCTGTAGGAAATTGATGCGTATGCTGGTGGTATATCTGTGGGAAATTGATGTGTATGCTGGTGGTATATATGTAGGACATTGATGTGTAGGATTGTGGTATATATGTGGGATATTGATGTGTATACTGGTGGTATATCTGTAGGAAATCCATGTGTATGCTGGTGGTATATCTGTGGAAAACTGATGTATATGCTGGTGGTATATCTTTGGGAAATTGTTGTGTTTGGTGGTGGTATATCTGAGGGAAATTGATGTGTATGCTTGTGGTATATCTGTGGGAAATTGATGTGTATGATTGTGGTATATATGTGGGAAATTGATGTGTATGCTGGTGGTATATCTGTAGGAAATTGATGTGTATGCTGGTGGTATAACTGTGTGAAATTGATGTGTATGCTGTGGGTATATCTGTGGGAAAGTGATGTGTATGCTGGTGGTATATCTGTGTGAAATTGATGTGTATGCTGGTGGTTTATCTGTGGGAAATTGATGTGTATGATGGTGGTATATCTTTGGGAAATTGTTGTGTTTGGTGGTGGTAGATCTGTGGGAAATTGATGTGTATACTGGTGGTATATCTGTAGGAAATCGATGTGTATGCTGGTGGTATATCTGTAGGAAATCCATGTGTATGCTGGTGGTATATCTGTGTGAAATTGATGTGTATGCTGTTGGTATATATGTGGGAAATTGATGTGTATGATGGTGGTATATCTGTGGGAAATTAATGTGTATGCTGGTGGTATATCTATGGGAAATAATTGATGTGTATGCTGGTGGTATGTCTGTGGGAAATTGATGTGTATGCTGCTGGTTTATCTGTGGGAAATTGATGTGTATACTGGTGGTATATATGTAGGACATTGATGAGTAGGATTGAGGAATATATGTGGGATATTGATGTGTATACTGGTGGTATATCTGTAGGAAATCCATGTGTATGCTGGTGGTATATCTGTGGAAAACTGATGTATATGCTGGTGGTATATCTTTGGGAAATTGTTGTGTTTGGTGGTGGTATATCTGTGGGAAATTGATGTGTATGCTGGTGGTATATCTATGGGAAATTGATGTGTATGCTGGTGGTATATCTGTTTGAAATTGATGTGTATGCTGGTGGTATAACTGTGTGAAATTGATGTGTATGCTGTTGGTATATCTGTGGGAAATTGATGTGTATGCTGGTGCTATATCTGTGGGAAATTGATGTGTATAGTGGTGGTATATCTGTGGGAAATTGATGTGTATGATTGTGGTATATATGTGGGAAATTGATGTGTATGCTGGTGGTATATCTGTGTGAAATTGATGTGTATGCTGGTGGTATATCTGTGGGAAATTGATGTGTATAGTGGTGGTATATCTGTGGGAAATTGATGTGTATGATGTGGTATATCTGTGGGAAATTGATGTGTTTGCTGGTGGTATGTCTGTGGGAAATTGATGTGTATTCTGGTGGTATATCTATGGGAAATTGATGTGTATAGTGGTGGTCTCTCTGCGGGAAATTGATGTGTATTCTGGTGGTATATCTATGGGAAATAATTGATGTGTATGCTGTTGGTATATACGTAGGACATTGATGTGTAGGAGTGTGGTATATATGTGGGAGATTGTTGTGTTTGGTGCCCCTATATCTGTGGGAAATTAATGTGTATTGTGGTAGTAAATCTGTGGGAAATTGATTTGTATGCTGGTGGTATATGTGTGTGAAATTGATGTGGATGATGTGGTATATCTGTGGGAGATTGATGTGTTTGCTGGTGGTATGTCTGTGGGAAATTGATGTTTTGGCTGGTGGTATATCTGTGGGATGTGTATAGTGGTGGTCTCTCTGCGGGAAATTGATGTGTATTCTGGTGGTATATCTATGGGAAATTGATGTGTTTGCTGGTGGTATATCTGTGGTAAATTGATGTCTATGCTGGTGGTATATCTATGGGAAAGGGATGTATATGCTGGTGGTATATTTGTAGGAAATTGATGTGTAGGCTGGTGGTATATCTGTCGGAAATCGATGATTATGCTGGTGGTATATGTGTGGGATATTGATGTGTATGCTGGTGGGATATCTGTGGGAAATTGGTGTGTATGATGGTGGTATATCTGTGGTAAATTGATGTGTATGCTGTTGGTATATCTGTGGGAAATCGATGTGTATGCTGGCGGTATATATGTGGGAAATTGGTGTGTATGATGGTGGTATATATGTGGGGAATTGATGTGTTTGCTGGTGGTATATCTGTCGGAAATCGATGATTATGCTGGTGGTATATCGTGGTATATCTGTGGTAAATTGATGTGTATGGTGGTGTTAAATCTGTGGGAAATTGATTTGTATGCTGGTGGTATAGTGTATGCTGGTGGTAAGTCTGTGGGAAATTGATTTGTATGCTGGTGGTATAGTGTATGCTGGTGGTATAGTGTATGCTGGTGGTATTTCTGTGGGAAATTGATGTGCATGCTGGTGGTACATCTCTTTGAAATTGATGTGTATACTGGCGTTATATCTGTGGGAAATAGATGTGTATGCTGGTGGAATATCTGTGTGAAATTGGTGTGTATGCTGGTGGTAAGTCTGTGGGAAATTGATGTGCATGCTGGTGGTATATCGTGGTATATCTGTAGGAAATTGATGTGGATGATGGCGGTATATCTGTGGGAAATCGATGTGTATGCTGGCGGAATATCTGTGGGAAATTGGTGTGTATGCTGGTGGTAAATCTATGGGAAATTGATGTGTTTGCTGGTGGTATGTCTGTGGGAAATTGATGGGTATGCTGGTGGTATATTTGTAGGAAATTGATGTGGATGCTGGTGATATATCTGTTGGAAATTGATGATTATGCTGGTGGTATATGTGTGGGATATTGATGTGTAAACTGGTGGTATATCTGCAGGAAATCCATGTGTATGCAGGTGGTATATCTGTGGGGAATTGATGTATATACTGGTGGTACATCTGTGGGAAATTGATGCGTATGCTGCTGGTATATCTGTGGAAAATTGATGTGCATGCTGGTGGTATGTCTGTGGGAAATTGATTTGTATGCTGGTGGTATAGTGTATGCTGGTGGTATAGTGTATGCTGGTGGTATAGCTGTTTTAAATTGATGTGTATGCTGTTGGTATATATGTAGGACATTGATGTGTAGGAGTGTGGTATATATGTGGGATACTGATGTGTATACTGGTGGTATTCTGTGGAAAATTGATGTGCATGCTGGTGGTATATCTATGGGAAATAATTGATGTGTATGCTGTGGGGTTATCGGTGGGAATTTGGTGGGTATGCTGGGGGGATATCTGTGGGAAATTGTTGTGTATGCTGGTGGTATAGTGTATGCTGGTGGTATATTGGTGGGAAATTGATGTTTTGGCTGGTGGTATATCTGTCGGAAATTGATGATTATGCTGGTGGTATATCTGGGGGAAATTGATGTGTATACTGGTGGTATTCTGTGGAAAATTGATGTGCATGCTGGTGGTATATCGTGGTATATCTGTGGGAGATTGATGTGTATGCTGGCGGTATATCTGTAGAAAATCGATGTGTATGCTGGGGGAATATCTGTGTGAAATTGATGCGTATGCTGCTGGTATATCTGTGGAAAATTGATGTGCATGCTGGTGGTATATGTGTGTGAAATTGATGTGCATGCTGGTGGTATATCTATGGGAAATAATTGATGTGTATGCTGTTAGTATATATGTGGGAAATTGATGGGTATGATGGTGGTATATTTGTGGGAAATTGATGTTTATGGTGGTTGTAAATCGGTGGGAAATTGATGTGTATTGGTGGTATATCTGTAGAAAATCGATGTGTATGCTGGGGGTTTATCTGGGGGAAATTGATGTGTATTCTGGTGGTATATCTGTGGGATGTGTATAGTGGTGGTCTCTCTGCGGGAAATTGATGTGTATAGTGGTGGTCTCTCTGCGGGAAATTGATGTGTATACTGGCGTTATATCTGTGGGAAATAGATGTGTATGCTGGTGGAATATCTGTGGGAAATTGGTGTGTATGATGGTGGTATATATGTGGGATATTGATGTGTATACTGGCGGTATATCTGTAGAAAATCGATGTGTATGCTGGTGGTATATCTGTAGGAAATTGATGTGTATGCTGGTGGTATATCTGTGGGAAATTGATGTGTATGCTGGTGGTATATCTGTGGGAAATTGATGTGTTTGCTGGTGGTATGTCTGTAGGAAATTGATGCGTATGCTGGTGGTATATCGGTGGGAAATTGATGTGTATGCTGGTGGTATATCGATGGGAAATTGATGTGTATGCTGGTGGTATGTCTCTGGGAAGTTGATGTGTATGCTGGTGGTATATCTCTTGGAAATTGATGTGTATGCTGGTGGTATATCTGTGGGAAATTGATGTGTATGCTGGTGGTATATCTGTGGGAAATTGATGTATATGCTGGTGGTATATCTGTGGGAAATTGATGTGTATGCTGGTGGTATATCTGTTTGAAATCGATGTGTATGCTGGTGGTATAACTGTGTGAAATTGATGTGTATGCTGGTGGTATATCTGTGGGAAATTGATGTGTATGCTGGTGGTATATCTGTGGGAAATTGATGTGTATGCTGGTGGTATATCTGTGGGAAATTGATGTGTATGCTGGTGGTATATCTGTGGGAAATTGATGTGTATGCTGGTGGTATATCTGTGGGAAATTGATGTGTATGCTGGTGGTATATCTGTGGGAAATTGATGTGTATGCTGGTGGTATATCTGTGGGAAATTGATGTGTATGCTGGTGGTATATCTGTGGGAAATTGATGTGTATGCTGGTGGTATATCTGTGGGAAATTGATGTGTATGCTGGTGGTATATCTGTGGGAAATTGATGTGTATGCTGGTGGTATATCTGTGGGAAATTGATGTGTATGCTGGTGGTATATCTGTGGGAAATTGATGTGTATGCTGGTGGTATATCTGTGGGAAATTGATGTGTATGCTGGTGGTATATCTGTGGGAAATTGATGTGTATGCTGGTGGTATATCTGTGGGAAATTGATGTGTATGCTGGTGGTATATCTGTGGGAAATTGATGTGTATGCTGGTGGTATATCTGTGGGAAATTGATGTGTATGCTGGTGGTATATCTGTGGGAAATTGATGTGTATGCTGGTGGTATATCTGTGGGAAATTGATGTGTATGCTGGTGGTATATCTGTGGGAAATTGATGTGTATGCTGGTGGTATATCTGTGGGAAATTGATGTGTATGCTGGTGGTATATCTGTGGGAAATTGATGTGTATGCTGGTGGTATATCTGTGGGAAATTGATGTGTATGCTGGTGGTATATCTGTGGGAAATTGATGTGTATGCTGGTGGTATATCTGTGGGAAATTGATGTGTATGCTGGTGGTATATCTGTGGGAAATTGATGTGTATGCTGGTGGTATATCTGTGGGAAATTGATGTGTATGCTGGTGGTATATCTGTGGGAAATTGATGTGTATGCTGGTGGTATATCTGTGGGAAATTGATGTGTATGCTGGTGGTATATCTGTGGGAAATTGATGTGTATGCTGGTGGTATATCTGTGGGAAATTGATGTGTATGCTGGTGGTATATCTGTGGGAAATTGATGTGTATGCTGGTGGTATATCTGTGGGAAATTGATGTGTATGCTGGTGGTATATCTGTGGGAAATTGATGTGTATGCTGGTGGTATTTCTGTGGGAAATTGATGTGTATGCTGGTGGTATTTCTGTGGGAAATTGATGTGTATGCTGGTGGTATTTCTGTGGGAAATTGATGTGTATGCTGGTGGTATTTCTGTGGGAAATTGATGTGTATGCTGGTGGTATTTCTGTGGGAAATTGATGTGTATGCTGGTGGTATTTCTGTGGGAAATTGATGTGTATGCTGGTGGTATTTCTGTGGGAAATTGATGTGTATGCTGGTGGTATTTCTGTGGGAAATTGATGTGTATGCTGGTGGTATTTCTGTGGGAAATTGATGTGTATGCTGGTGGTATTTCTGTGGGAAATTGATGTGTATGCTGGTGGTATTTCTGTGGGAAATTGATGTGTATGCTGGTGGTATTTCTGTGGGAAATTGATGTGTATGCTGGTGGTATTTCTGTGGGAAATTGATGTGTATGCTGGTGGTATTTCTGTGGTAAATTGATGTGTATGCTGGTGGTATATCTGTGGTAAATTGATGTGTATGCTGGTGGTATATCTGTGGTAAATTGATGTGTATATGTAGGAATGAGCACGTATTCTTTGAAAAGTTGTGTTCTTTTTTTCGGGAAGGATCATGCTTTTCAATGGAAGTTTGTCCATTAGCATACTTGTAGTAGTACCGGGAATTATAGTCTATCCAACCTGTATATCTTCCCTAAATGGTTTTACGTCTTAGACGACAAGACGACGCCTAATTGTTACGCACTACTTTAATTTCACGTCTTGAGTGACATTGACAAATGTGACAGGCACATGCGTTTCATATCAACGGTAACAGTAGTACATCGAATAGTGACACGCATCCGCATTCATATATAATATATGGCTAGGGTGACAGTGACATATGCACAAGTGGTGTGTGATAATAGCGACACTCAGACATCGGATTCATCACGTACATGTATTTTACGTGAAATGTGACAATAGAACGCGCAAACGTGATAAACATGCGCACATCAAAAAATAGCATGCATGTGCATTTCATGTCTGAGGTGGCGAGAAAACATCACGTCCACTCACTATACACCCAATTACAACCATCTCCGGTCGGTTATAGACACGACGCTTCACCCTGACAGTTAATTAACAATCAAAATAGCTATGTTACGTTATAACACAAGACTTGTTACAGGTCTATAACTTTACTCGTAGGTATCAACGTCAGCCCTGGTTCAACCTGTCAGAGCAGCTCACGTCAACTTCGTGTGTGAAGCGAGATTGAGAACCACCAGTCGAAACGACCAGTTGCTCATGAATAAAACATCGTTTTATTCCACCGGGCGTACTACTTTTTACAATAATGTTTTCAAAGCCTATTACAGAACTTGTTTATTACAGTGTCAATGTAAAACAAGGCACTGACCAGAGAGGGAAAACTGTCAAAAATTAAACAGACAAGACAAAACTTATAAAAGTTATTTTTTTAAAGTGTCGAATGAGTAAACAAAAAGCAAATTGGAACATGGTACGTGGCGCTGCGATCATTTTGGATATCATTTTGAGAGACAGAAATCGATTTCCCTAAAACGCGGTATGAATACATTAATTACACCAACCCAAAGAAATGAGGCTTTTAAGATCCTAAAACGACCGTTCAACACGCTAAACCATTATAGAGGTACATTACACGCGCGCTTTTATTAACGACTATTTCCTCTAGGTCTCCAGGCTGGCGTTCCGTACAACGTAATGCAAAAAACATCACCACATTATGACTCCATTCATTTCTAATATATTATTTTGTGGTGGAGAAAAATCATATTATCCCAATGTCTTAGATTGATAATTATCAGATTTTCGTATGTGTTCGAACCGACGTTATCTCTTTATAGTAAAGCTTGGAACAGTCCAATTTTGATATGTCAGTAAAATGAACGACAAGTGATTTACCTCAAAGAATTAGAAATTACTTGAAGTGAAGACATTTCAATGAAAGCTAGCTGAGAAATTTGACGTTTCGAATTTATAGAAAAGTGATCTAAAAGGACAGGACATATAATATGTCACACATTTAAATTAACTTTTCTTTGTACGATTATCTCCCTTAAGGTATATGATGCCTCACACATTATACGAATGGTTTATGAAATAGCTATTTCCCTTATAGTCCAGTCATTTTACTTCAAACTAATTGCAACAGAAAATGATGAGTTTTACCATTATATTTGAGTACATTAACTTATTTAAGTTTTTCCCTTAAGAGATATGCTGCGTCATACAGTATACCTGCATGTACTTTATGCAACAGTTATTACCTTTTAGAATGTATACTACCAACCACATTAGGCATTAACTTCCTTAAGGATATATGCTACCTTGCAGAGTATACCTTCGATTTACGTAAGTAAGGATATATGTTAGCTTACACAGCAAAACTGTGGTTTCTGTAACAGTTGTGTATCCCTTAATGAATGTATGTCATTTGACAAAAAATACCTTTGATTTATGAGTTATTTAACTTGACCCGGCTACCCTACATGTACCTGTAGTTAACATGCTGTCGTTAGGTGTGTTGTATCCCTGTAGATTATATACAGCATGAAACGTGTGTACCTGTATATTATATACAGCATGACACGTGTGTCCCTGTAGATTATATACAGAATGACACGTGTGTACCTGTAGAGTATATACAGCATGACACGTATGTACCTGTAGATTATATACAGCATGACACGTGTGTACCTGTAGATTATATACAGCATGACACCTGTGTACCTGTGCTTTTGTTACAGAGTTATCTCCCTGAAGTTCAGGAATTGCATTATCTTTTACGATCTAGGCAATCAACAGATCAACAAAATCGAAATGAACGTTCCTGCTATTTATCAGGTGGCGTAGGTGGAATATGTTGATTTATTGAAACGATTAGTTTATAATATTTCTTTTTTGGGAGGGACATGTATTTTCAGTAAGTTAGCATACGCTATGTTTCCATTCTACATTTCTAACACAAAATCATATCAAAAATCGAATCCTGAAGTTAGCTTATCTTCTGTACAGTTAATTGACCACCCTTGACGGAGTCCTTCAGAATATGATTGACAGTCTGTTAGATCAGAAATCGATACGGTATAAACATCGCTTACGTCAGAGTCAGACGAATCCGATCTAGATGTCTCGTGATCTTTGAAATATTATATCATACTTTCCATGAATATTCATGCACAATATTAACACAATGATTTAGTGGAAATATAATTCATAATAACGCGCTGTAATTCTTGTTTGTAAATCAATTAGATAACTACCCATAAAGATATACTGAAAATGTATAATGAAGCACGTAAAGGAATCATAAAAAACTCCCGACACTTCAGAATGGAAATGGATTTTTTTTTATAAAACATATATATATGTCCATTCATACATAGAAAACAATATGCATAATTCCCCTGTGAGATTTCCTACTGGATGGACAATATGTGCGGCGAACCTTGTGTGAACTGGTATAAAGACCACAGTACGTATATCCATTACATTGAAACTTGTCCATACCGACAGCGTAAGGAGCAAAATACATGTATCTTGAGATTTTACAGTGAATGTTGCTGTAATAGACAGAATACTGACCAATCATCTAAGCTTACATCTTAAAGAATGAAATACGACGATCCTTTAAAGTGAAACTTGTTTAAATTGACAATATCGTATACGTTGCCATATACCACAGGTTAATTTGTACATCACGCAGTGTCGTATACGATTTTTCGCTTTATTTGAAATTTTATTTGGACAAGTTCCACAGTATACAGGTTTTCGGATCAAAAACAGGAAGATTTACATCAATTCTCAATGGATTGCTGGTCGGGTGAGACAGGAATTCCTATATGTATACATTCATATATAACAACTCATTTGGGAGGCATGGGGCCCTGAAGTTATAGACATACAAAGTAAACGGGGTAGATAATAATAGAATACAGGTATTGTTGTATATTTCTTACAGATGCTATCTCGACAAAGTCACGACCTGTACTATGAGTGGTCCGTGACGGTTCTGAGACCTGTACTATTAGAGGTCCGTGACGGATCTGAGACCTGTTCCATTACTGGTCCGTGACGGTTCTGAGGCCTGTACTATTAGTGGTCCGCGACGGTTCTGAGACCTGTACTATTAGAGCTCCGTGACGGTTCTGAGACATGTACTATTAGAGGTCCGTGACGGTTCTGAGACCTGTTCCATTAGTGGTCCGTGACGATTCTGATCATTGACACAATATCACAGTAGCTTTAAGGAATCGCACACATGCATGTCCACCACTAGGTCGTGTGTTACGTCGGTCACTGAGGTGTGACGTCACTCTCTTATATGTTACATAATTCACTGAGAAGTAACTTCGCGCACTTTATCAATAAGTCCTACACGTAGGTGTGGTCTCGAGCAATAGGAGTTAAGCCGAACACCTAACAAGGGCTTTCACACAAGTGTCATTGTAACAACAGCGGCGTGACGTCTTTACGTGACGTCATTCGGTTCTATTGTACAACATGAGTTTGACGTCTCCCTCCCCCAATACACCGAACACAGACCACAATACGTTATGCTCGTTCAATCCCAGTGCCCGAGGAAACACTCTGTCGGTATGTATGAGTCTGAGGTACTGACCATGTCCGGTCAGAAGGTGGATACAGCGATTGTCCGTATCACCAATCACAAGACATCCGTCACTGTCATATCTTGCGTCACAGGGATAAAACGAATTCGTTTCACCCCTCACCGTTACGTCCCTTGGGGTGTTTCCATGGTATCGAAACAACTCTTGGAAATTCTTGTTCATAACAAGCACATATGGCCTATCGTTCCCGCCATCATCTGACCAATCCAAATCGACCACGGCAAAGTTTCGGGTCATGTGACATTCCGAGATCCTGTGTGGTGTGCATACACACGAGCCCTTAAAACGCGCCGGTCTACAAAACAAGGGCAGACAACTTAGTGACGAGCTTGCAGAGGTAGAGAGTAAAATTTTACCGTTCGTGCTGTATTTTGTTACACGTTTTTCCATGCCTACGATGACTTGTTCATCTAATGTGACACATACACTATACGGTCTGTAGTCGGTCTGGAAACGAATGGACGGAGTTTCCTCTGTGCACTCCATGATGCTGTGGTCCTCGTGTGAGCATGCCCAGAGGTTCTGTGTGGTCGGGGAAACATCGACGTCCTTGATGTTAACGCCGTAACCTATGATGACCTTGACCTCTCCGTTGTGATCAATGTATCTGACGTTCTTGCTGGCATAGTCACATATCCACGCCCCGCCCTCTCTGTCGGGACTAATGCCGGTGATGGGACACGGGGACCGGAACGCAGACACAATTTGCGTTTTAGGTATACGTTTGTATAAACTCCCTGGCATTGTCGATGGCATCGCGCCCTGTTTTGCTACTTTGTGAGTCCCTGTGAATACAAACTCACATTAGCACAAATTATTGCGAGCACGTTATTCTTGAGCACAAGCTCATATGAGCAGAAACTGTATATAAAGCACAAACATATTCGGCACAAAATCCATTAATATGCCCATCTCCAAACCTTTACGCCAGGCTTATAACACATTGAGTACCAAATCCATTCTTCGAGGCTTCTTCGAGTCAACACTAAATATTCCAGCAGACTATCTAGACGAGAGACACTTATCTATATCACTACTCAGAACGGTAAAATGGCGATGTACAAGACATGCATGCGCGTAATTTCTTGTGTCATGTGTCTGCTCGTGATTTCTACGTGTTAACATTCCTGTAACATATTGTGTGCCTCTCTATCGGTTCTATAGCGACCCAATGGTTAGTAACACACCACTCCCTTCACGTCAACTTGTGTATATATGTATAATTTGCTCTGTCTTGTGAACTCTCAACATGTTGTGTCAAAAATGACCGTTTTATGAGTTTGCCACTGTGAGGATGGTTCCGGAAGCCGTACACGTAGGGTCTCAATGATGCTGAGATAATTGCACGTGTAAAACGTGTCAATATCCACATATAACCACGAGGTCAAAGGTCGTTATTGCAATACCGTAAAGAATATCACATCACTAAGTAATAACGACCTTACAACACACACAAGTTGCAATGCTGTATGATGTATCTATATTCCAGTGTGACATCCCAGTGCACGTGCATCTACGCCACATTCCAGCAGCCAAGATGAATTAATTATATCACATACGTTGTGGGATGTATCGCACTTGTAACTACAAATATTGAACGCATAAATCGCTCAAATACGCCGTTTCCTTGGATCCGTTATTTTCCGTAAGACAATGTGTATGTTTTGAATCGACACTCCCCCGTTGTGTCTGATCGAGTTAACACACATAAAAGTAATATACATTATACCGTTGAAACACCAGTTAGAGGCCCGACCGAGATCTGTTTGTCCGTGGGGCGTCAATATCACAGCCAAGTAGGTATTGTTTCACGATGTCGAGAAACCAAATCAAGCGTGTATCTAATTAACCTTCGTCATTATTGGTAATGTGTTTGTTTTAAGTCTGTCCGGATGTAACCTTTAACCCCGGGTTGTTTTGACATTTGCTATTTTAATGCCAAGATTTGAGGATATTTTTGTTCAGACACGCATTATTGTGTAACAAGAGGTCACCTCTATATATATTAATCTACAGTAAGTATTGTTTTATCAATATCTGTCTAAAACAATAACCAGTCAGACTTAATTACCTTAAATATTTACTTACCAAGAAATAATATTCGGTACACTTTCCGTTTGGTCTTCTACAGCTTTGCACAAATATATTGTTTTCAAAAACATGTATTTTCTTTTGGATTGATCTTGTGGCAGTGATGCAAATGACAAATTTGACAATAAAAGGTCAAGATATAGGACTACTTTATTTAAGATGGTATCTTACACTTTTCTTCGAGAAAATCTTTGTTCAACTGTACAGGTACCTGTCACGCAATACCTGTCTAATCCTACCCTTGCGTATTCTGACATCCTGTAGTACTCGACATACAACTTTGATCCGATTTCGTATATAAATAACTAACAAACTTATACATTCTGGCATTCTGTCTTATCCGAACAATTTGTTAGACCTCAAAAGGGGTCGGATTACGTAGGCTTCACTGTAGTAGATTATTCTGATTTGAAACTTTTTACGTAGCTTATCTCTGTAGTCACGTGACTTCCAAATCGAAATAATTGCATGCCGGTCTAGTGATCTCCATTTTATCATGTGCAGCTCTGGTCGTAAACACAAACATGACTAAACCGTCCAGGAACATATATTGAAATAATTATTTTCAAACCCATTGTTTTTAAATAGGTGTTGAACAAACACTGGAATCAGGCTGATTAGCAATCAAGGCGAAAGGTTTCCACTGAAACTACACGTAAAACAGAACCCGGTTAGTCCGAAATGAAGGAGTGAACTTCGTTAGTCCGGAAACTGTGGTTTGCATGTTCAAATAAACTCTTAAGTCCGGAACAGTGGTTTGCATGTACAAATAAACTCGTAAGTCCGGAACAGTGGTTTGCATGTACAGTTGAACCTTATTAGTACGGACACTTGCACTGGCAAAACATATTTTTTTAATGAATTTATCACTGAAACAAGAAATCGGGCTTAAGCGCAGAATCTAGGTTGGAGCATGAGAACGTAATGCCGTAGTCTATGGCTATCCTGTGGAGACATTTCAGTGAGATTGCGCTATGAAATAATCGTTCAGTAGCTTAATAGCTCAGTCACGCCGTCCTCATACATATTTCACCTGAGACCTCACACAACCATTGCAGTGATTGGAATAAAATGACGCAAACACAAACTTGATTCAACCCAATCATAATTTAATTATCAATGTAACGTTTTATAAATCTCTCACAGAATATCACTCACTCGCACAGTGAAACATCTAAAATCTTACAGACACATGATTATAAATTAATTTTATATGTACAAAGGACTTAAATAAACAACAATAGCAGCATACATCTGGCCGCATACGATTTAGTATTTAAATGATTAAGAACCAACTCCGACCTCCGACCTTCGTTATTTACTCTATCTAATATTACTCATCCCTGTGATATATCCCTACCATACTACACTCACAGCAGTTATTTATTATTTGATTATCACATGTCGGCCCCCTGCTATTTATAGGCTGTTGGATATACCATACAGATAAGCAACGTGATTTGTAACATATGATGTAGAGAAATGAATGGCCAGATTAACACAAGCGGAGGCACAGGAGCTAGGCACGTTCATAATACGGTTGTACGAATAGTGTTTCATATTAAATTCCTTACCGCCATGATATTCAGTGAAAATTAGCAAATGTCGAGCCCCTGTGATTTATAGCGTATTGGATGAAAATGTGATTTGTTACAGATGGTGAATATTACAGAATGAACCAAACTAGGATCAAATGAATACCAAACCGATGTACAGTGTAACTATACTCTAACGTACAGACTGAAGTAATATTTTAATTTATCAATTTGACTTGTCATTTTGACCGCAAAAATAAATCCAGAGAAAAAGGGCGTTTGGTAAATCCATGTAAATAAAAATTGAAATAACCTATCAGTGACAAAAACACAGCCTCCAGATAAACATGGTATTCCAGATAAACATGATATTCCAGATAAACATGGTATTCCAGATAAACATGGTATTCCAGATAAACACGGTATTCCAGATAAACATGGTATTCCAGATAAACACGGTATTCCAGATAAACATGGTATTCATGAAAATAGAGTGTTGAATATAAATAGGGTGTTCTCACAGAAACTGCTCACAATTCATTTTTCGTTTGGGTCGCTATCCATGTATATACATACAGTTAAGTTTGCAAAGCAACCCAAAGCAGCAAGATATTCCAGAAAACACAATATTCTAAATAAACAGGAACTTCTCGGATAAACATATTATTCATGGCGAAACGCAGAGTTCTAGAAATCCTATGTTATATTCAATGACGTGAACAACTGACAAAATGTCTACTTCTTCGTGTCATTGCTGACCTGACGCACACAGAAACAACAGCACGTTATGTTTTGGATTTCAGGGCGCAGTCAATGGGAACACACGAACGGCGCAAAAGTGTTCCTATTATGAGTCGACATTTATCTCTCTCATATCACACATCCACGAACATTTACCAATCAGGACATCAATTGAAAATATGGATATTTAAATTTATCCAAATGAAAGTTTACAATTCATCTGTTTATCTTTTATATTTCAGTCCTTTTCAAGTAGTACTATTGATGATGCTGCTCGACTCGAATGATTTGTCTAGGCTCCGTCACGTGGTGGTCACGTGATCCACAGCTTTACGAGAGGAACGCATCGTACCTAATTCTCTTGCATAAACACACACCAGAGATGATGCCAAACAGCTGAAATGATAGAGGACATTTTTAAGTAAATACAAGATGTTAAACGATCAACATTCTATTTTAATATGAAAATACGTACACAACTTCTTGGCAAAATGCACAGCGTCAGTAAACAGCGGTTACGTTACGCCCTAACTAAAGTAAGGAGAGCACTAGACCGTCCTCCTCGATACTCCAGGGGTAACGCTCACTTTAGAAGGCGTAAATGGACGTAACCCCTGGGGTATATAGGATGTCCTGGGGTATCGAGGATGTAGGCTGTTGACATGTATACATCTCCCCTTTCCAAAAATATTCTATTCTAACTGCACTATCGATACCATTGTGTATATGCTTTGTCCCTAGATCCTAGAATATCACATTTGTATAGTAATTAATCTTCCCTTCGTTAAACGCATGGAATCTCTTTATTTCTACAATATCCTTGTCGATATGCGGAGGACCAAAAATGTCGCTTTTATTGATTAAACATTGCAAAGTAACATATATATATATAAATGAAAGAAGATCTATTTTGTTAAAATGAAAAATGAAAACTTTTAAGACGTTATCACAATGTCAATACAGTGTTACACAACCGGCATTTTCGCTAGTTCCGGCCGAATAAGCTACAGATGCCTCATTGACGAAAGTGGTGGATTTATTTTGCAAATAAAATATCGAATTCAATCATCTACTCTCCGTTCCTGTACGAGTGTATGACTGACACTATAATGCTTGGGGTAAATCTATACTAATAAATTACCAGGAACTGTAGGTGTTACCTTGCGGTGAAACAAATGACTTGTTTATGTGGTGAATTGTCACCTACAAAAAATATGATTATATACAATGTCCCAGCGATAAAAGACAAGTTGTATAGTTATCTATAATGACAGGTTATGCCTACAAATCGAACACTTTGACTGTTCCGGAATTCTCCGGTGGGGACTTTCGCTCAACACAGACCCGTCTTCCGTTTCCACTATAACATAATCCCTGCTCCTGGGAGAATGGCGGGAACGAATAGGACACATCACGCGAGGCTACACGCCAGCAGTTTACAGAAAACTGTTAGAAATGAAATGTTATGACCAAAACAATATAAGGAGGAAACTTGCTGTCGACCATTTGGGATAAAAGTGTCTAGCAGTGTCGTGTAAGAATGCTTTGTCGATATCTCGCCTCTCCGCTATCTCGTTAACTATTCCACACATGCAACGTGACTTGGCTCACGTGGAAATGTTCTTTTGTTGTAATCTTCACACGTTCATATACTTTCAAGTGTGTTCAAACAAACGAATTACTAAAAAAAATATCGTAAACATTTCCAAAAAGTAGGATACATATCTAGATATTGCGCATTAAGTATGAATCTTTCCCAATCTATCCTTGTATATGTAGCCCTACTAGGTTATAGACATTTGTTTTCATTATGGAGACCTAAGATAAGATATTCTTTATTAAAATCAAATGGATTAAGTAGCAATTCTAATAGAAATTCGAAATTTGCGAAGAATATTTGATAGTTTATCAAAATTATCAATTATACTGTATTTCTGTTGAATATGAATTTATAAACATTTAGTGGAATTGATTTTTTGAGATGTTTTTGTTAATTTGGTAGTTTTAGAACGGTTGAAAAAAATAAGTTTTGTCAATACTTCTAAAAACTTTTCCAACAAGGGAGACAAATCGTTTTAGCCGAAATCGGCCAACTTTACATCCCTTTGTTATGCTAGTATACAATGTCACAAATGAAATATAAGATTCTCATCTTTTGAACTACATGGTGATATGTATTTCAACGATTTCAGTAGGTGTCAGTAACTAATTCAACGAGCCGTGAAAAAACCCGGCCACTTGCACATTCTATTCTATACTTTATTAACTTTAAGCTTTCCAGCTCATCAGTGTACATGTAACAATATAAATACATTGGCAGACACTGCAAAACGCAGTGGAGAATGGACAAAAGATTTGACACATTTAAATGTCATTATATCATAGTCTTCCTCAATTTAGTGGCATCATATTTATATTTGCTAAACCTGGTTAGTTCTTTTACATTTGTTGAGCACAGTAATTGTATTAACTTAAGAACAGATGGTTTTTTCCAGTAAAACATTATTATACACTTTGATCTGAGCTCTTGGTATATAGGACAAATAAGCAAAAAATGATATTATGCACGGTCCCATAGAACACATGTCGCGCTAAATGAACCACACACGACTAGAGCACTTGTTTATAAAGTACATTATACGTCAGTATATTGATTTCTATTTCGCGATCGATTACCGTTTTACTAGAGTAGGTGCCTTATTTAAATAAAGTCGATATAAAGACTACATCTATCAATTGACATAAGACTTGGTAAAGTGCTAGGAAGCTGTGCTGTTAACTGTGTGTGCTCGTATCCTGGATTCTGTCTCAAAGCCACTTTTCTGCTGATACAATAAAACAAAATCGGCGGTGAGGTAATTTCTTATCAATGCCATAAACGATGACGCTGTATTCACAGGCAACGTACAGTGACATCGGCCACAGTACAATGAACTCTTTTGTTGGATACACGAGTCTATTCACCGGTACACTCCTCCTTAATTTTACATTCATCTTAGGTTTTAATATTTATATGTAATGCATACAAGATAACGCAAAGCGTGACATTATCCCCCGCGCCCCGCTGTTTAAAAGAAAGACACACAATCATATATAAGTATCATATATATATGTTTTAAATATTACAATAACAGGTATTAACTCCATTCCACCACTGTTACTGATATTTTGATGTAGATCATCTTTTATAAAACACTGATGACTTCCCCATCAAAAAAGGCTTGATAAGAGCACTAGGTTCATAAGTGTACAAAACTTCATGTATACATCTTTAATGCAAACGGCTCCAATAGAGTGCTAGCTTGATAGTTACACAAAGTATCCCTTGGACTTTATGCAGGATAGGTTGTCAATAAATATACATGATTTATTTAATTGTTAATGTCTAAAACATGAACAGAAAATGATTAAACAAAAGTTGTAAAATGTTCATTTCACAAGCTAAATTGGAGTTATCTCCCCTGTACTGTTTAATTGGATTATTATGACAGAATAGAAAGGACTTAACTAGGCCTAGCCTGATGTCCAATCCACTTGACATATATAAAGTCAATAAAATCTGTTGAAATAGTTACACAAAGTTTCAGGTAGTTATCTTGAACGGTTTTGGAGTCATGATCCATACAACTGAAATTTGTAATTTGGCCTATCTGTTTCCATGGTAACAGAAAAAAATAATTTAAATAGGGAACTTCTCCAAAGCAAAAGGCACTACTAGAGTACTAGCTTGATAACTGTACAAAGTTTTGAGTAGTTATCTTGAACGGTTTCATAGCTCTGGTCCGGAAAATGTAAGTTGGCCTATCTGTTTCCATGGTAACAGAAAAAGTATTTAAATGGGAAATTTCTCCATAGAAAATGGCACTACTAGAGTACTAGCTTGATAGCTGTACAAAGTTTTTGAGTAGTTATCGACACGGACGGACGGAGCCCAATTTAATATCCCCCGCAAACGCGTTTCGCGAGGGATAAAAGGGCAACTTATAGGTACACGCTTGATTCACCACGTTGTTCTTGTCTGTGTCTTTAATATAGATTGTCCAATACACGTAGCTTTCTGAGCTATAAAAGTACAGAGAACAGATTCTCGGGCGCTGAATTAAATATCCTAAACGATGGCTAAAAGGATATTGTCTGGACGGTTGTAGTAAAACCCACACAATAACTACAATTATTGCATCTTGGGACTACAACTATTGGCCGGGGCTTCCTGGGGCTAACGATAACGGAGAATGTATAGTAGAGTACACCTCCAACACGACAGCGCCTCTCCCCCCGATGGTGTCTCGCTATGCAATTCTGGTTAGAACCAGAAAAGTTAACACGAGTGCGGTGTCATGCTACATGAACGGTCGATGTCCAAGTTGTGACTGTGATATGTCACTTTAAGATGATCAGTATACGTATCATTGTAATAATTGATATTTTACTATAATTGGCGTATACACTTCTCTGCAATTTATTTCAGTTTCAGAATTTGAAATGTGATTGTGTGGCCCCATCAGCTGTGGACACGTCATATGAGCTGTTACCATGTGATATATCACTCAGAAAGATATTCACCCCAGGACATTCAGTGTTATGTAATGTACATAGTGTATATAAACATTTGCGCGCAATCGGAAACGAACTAATTATAGAATTTTGAAAAAAAATTAAGGCATCGAAACACTCCAACGAGCTTACTGTGAGACATTTCAATTAGTGGAACACGTTTGGAAAGGAGACGTACCAATAGTCTCAGGCTGGGGTTACCGTGCAAACACTGTGACTCACAACTATATATACTACGCTAAAAGTTAACGTAGTGCGGTACCAAGTCACGTACCTAGAAATACAACTACTATGGCGTTTGAATTCTGCCAAAATCAAACTTCCGGTTAATCAACTAAACTTCCGTTCTATACTTACAATTATAACGACCGCCACTAGCGCTCCCCCTCCGATGATTAGGGCGTGGCCCTGTACGTAATGGACAACCTCGTCATAGCAACCCTGTGATATTAAAACAGACATCCAATAAACATCACCGTTATAAATCACTACTGACATGGTAGCCATGTTTCGCGTATTCTTGTTTTGGCGATTTGCGCTTCAAATACGAGCGAAGATATATATTCATGAAAGGAATACACAGGAAGGATATATTGGAGATCCTNGGGGGAGGGTTCGTGGAGCCCCAAAAATACTCTGGATCCGCCACTGCACTTGACTTAAGAAATATTTGTAAAATAATTAAATTTTTAATTAGTATAGTGCGCATGATTTGTATACCCTTCACCTCGACGCTCAGTGTGTGGTTAACAGCAGTCAGATTGACAGCTAATTGTGTAAGGTCTTCTAACATCGCAACGCAATTAAGACGCCGCTGTTCATCAAACTGCACTGTACAACAATCGGATTGTGAAATCGAGAACTAGCTCCAAGAGAATCTAAAAAAAGTGTTAATCTGTGGGAGCCATTTTGATTTAAAAGGAAAGACTCGAACCAATTTGGGTTAAAAACTGAAAAAGTGAATTTTAATATTTGAAACAACCAGGACAAAAAAAAAAATCATTTGAGGATTACATAACTAAAATTTAGGTAGTGAAAAATAGTCTATTTTTATTTGTTCACGGCGATAGCTTCATCCATGATGATGCAAGAACTATAGTTTTGTTTGTGTATAAAAATCACGAAAATATGTATCCGTGAATATTAAGATATTTAAAGTAATTAAATTATATAAATGTACCGACCACCATTAAGTCTGTTACCTACCGTATCGTACATGTGTGGGTTTCTGCCAGTACCGGGTAGGAGGGGAACATCAGCCCCAGGGGGACCAGAAAACGTCTTCATCCCTGTACACAGCTCCAGGTCACCCTCGGGCCGACAACAACTGTCAGGCACGTATGGTATCCCTGGGGTGGGGAGGAGTACATAAGAAATTAGGTTCAATAAACAATTACACTTGTGGAAACGCTGAACAAACTTATCAGCAAAACCCACACTAAACAGTTCCAAGAATTTTGTGTTATCAGAGAGCGTCAAAAAAGACAATATTTGTCATTTTAAAACACACAAGAATTAAAAAATACTATCCATCATCTGTTAATAAATGTGTAAAGTGTCGAGTTCCAAAATAGTGAAGTATACAATAGAATATATAGGCGTATAGGATAGACGAATTTCATATCAATTGGAAGATCATTCGGCACTTTTCGGTAATAACGCCGGAAATACCCGATCAGATTTCCAATACTTTTGGAATAAGTGTTTCCTACGAGCAGTTTAAACTAACAAACATCCAGGTGAAAAGTACTTCCGATTGAAAAGAAATATAACATTTTAGTAGGTTAATATAAAATAATAATGTTAAACAAGAGGCCCATGGGCCTTAACGGTCACCTGATATATTTATACAGAGAGTTGATTTTTGTTTTTAACATGAACAGAGGTATTATTCAAAGTGACAAAAAACAATAAAACCACCTTATTCAATATCTAGCATGCAGATTTAAGACTGAAAAGTATTTGAAACTAGCACCTCTGATTCTAAACAAGGAAAATGAAGACATTTTAGCACACAGACTCCATTGGGCCCCACCAACCTACAGGGTCATGAAATTCACAAATTTGGTAAAGCCCCTGAAGACCCTTCCATCTATGAAGAGTATTTGATTCTACCATATCTGGGTCTTGAGAAGAAGATTTTTGAAATTTCAGTCAATTCGACCCTTTTTGGCCCCACCCATCAGCCCCTGGGGGTCAGTCAGTGGCTGATATGTGCATACTATCAAACTGCTACCCAATACCGATAATGCTAACCTAAATTGAATTACTTCCAATGGCAATTAAACAAATGTTGGTCCAAAATGTGATTTCCCTATATAAACTATAGTAAAGTTTACCCCCTCCCCAGGGGGAAACGTGACACCCCAGGGTCAAGAAATCCACAATTTTGGTAAAGCACCTTAAGACCCTTCAATCTATGAAGAGTATTTGATTCTACCATATCTGGATCTTGAGAAGAAGATTTTTGAAATTTTAGTCAATTTGATCCTTTTTGGCCCGCCCCTCAGGCCCCTGGGGGCTGGGGACCATATAATTTTAGTGACCTTTGGCCATGGAAGGTTTCTGCAAAATTTCATTGAAATTGGTTCTGGGGTTTTGGAGAAGAAGTCGAAAATGTAAATTGTTTACGGACGCACGACGGACGACGCCGGACAAAAGGCGATCGCAATAGGTCACTTGAGACTTGGTCTGAGGTGACCTAAAAATCAATAACCAACTCACAAACTTACCTGCTGAAAACTGTTCATACCACTTTGACTCCAGCTTGTACGCCGCCCAGGAGGTGGTAGAGTTCGCTCCCCCGGAGACACCACAGCATTGTAACTGTGGATAACAATCAATGTAAAGGAAATGGACGACCACTAAGGATCATGTGAACCTACAATGTTCATTCTGACTGACTTACGGAGATTCATTCCATGTTTTACACCTTCAAGACATAATAATGCAGGTATTTTTTCTTTCCTTTTTTCGGTCTTTTTCATTCTCCTTTTGTCTTTTTCCTTCGTTTCTTCAAGAGAGAAGATTTTCTTAAACTTTAGCTGAATGCCACTCAATCCCTTGCCCTTTATATCGCAGTATTTGGCTTACCTATATCAAACCTCCCTCCCCCACCCCATTCCCACATCCCCTCAAAGAAAGAAGGAAATGACAAGGAGAGCCACATTACGAGAATTGAAGCTCGGAACAAGTATAAATAAAACCCGTTAAAGGTTAATACCAATGTTATGACCGATACAAAACTTTTACGGTTGAGCAGTACGAAGCGCGTGCATTTGGGTGGGTAAAAGCGGGCGGGGATATGGAT
Source organism: Mizuhopecten yessoensis (assembly GCF_002113885.1). Lineage (NCBI taxonomy): Eukaryota > Metazoa > Mollusca > Bivalvia > Pectinida > Pectinidae > Mizuhopecten > Mizuhopecten yessoensis. The sequence goes on along the minus strand of NW_018405326.1, from coordinate 891,983 downwards.
CTGGCGTTAATGATATGTCTCCTTGGAGTACAATAAACAAATCGTAGGCGGTGATTTAAGGTTTTATCAAAACTTCACTTACAGATCTGACTCAATTTACATGAACCGAGTGATATTTGTCTGTAAAATGACGATACAAATGACGACAAAGCCCCGAGTGTTAAAGACGATACACTACTGTCGTGTCAGACAAGTGGGGAAATGTCAAACCCAGGTCCGGTACAACACTACATCTTATTATATATTCTCCTGACTTTTAAGATTACATTGGAATAACAACAAGAGGCCCAATGGGCCTGCATCGCTCACCTGGTATAAAACTCTTGTAACCTGAAAAGTGATCTAAAATAAAGCTAAAGGCAAAATATCAGTATTTATGATAAAAATTCATTCAAAAGACCCTGTTATTTTTTTTTTAAACATTTTACCCCTGTGATTGAAAGTCGAACAATGTCATAATGTTGAACACATTGTATAGCCTTTCATCTCAGGATGCAACTTGCAAAGTATAAACATCCTGGGAACCATGGTTATTCAGAATAGGTTGTTTAACGATTTTAAACAAATTTGACCCCTGTGACCTTGAATATAAGTCAAAGTCATTCACTTTAACAAACAAAGTAGTCCTTGATCCCAGCATATGCTACTTACTAAATATCAACATCATGAGCCTTTTGGTTATTCAGAACAAGTTGTTGAAATATTTTGAACATATTTGCTCCTTGTGACCTTGAATATGATTTAAGGTCATACATTTAAACAAACTTGGTAGCCCTTGATCCTAGTATGCTACTGACTAAATATCATCACCCTGAGCATTTTGGTTATTCAGAAAAAGTTGTTTTAAGTTTTTAACATATTTGACCCCTGTGACCTTGAATATGGGTGAAGGTCATGCATTTGAACAAACTTTGTAGCCCTTCATCTCAGCATGCTACTGGCCATATATCATCACCCTGTGCATTTTGGTTATTCAGAAGAAGTTGTTGAATGTTTTTCACATATTTGACCCCTGTGACCTTGAATATAGATGAAGGTCATTTATTTGAACAAACTTTGTAGCCCTTTATCTCAGCATGCTACTGGCCAAATATCGACACCCTAGGCCTTTAGGTTATTAAGAAGAAGTCGTTTAAAGTAAAATATTGACGCCGGACGCCGGACGGACGGACGGACGGACGGACGACGGACGGACGCCGGACGCCGCGCCACGGCATAAGCTCACTTGGCACTTCGTGCCAGGTCAGCTTAAAATGAAATCCACATGCAAATAAACAATACCTGATTAACACGTACTAGCCGGCGTCGGGAGTCCGTATAAATAAAATGCTTGTGATCCCCGAAAACAAATATCCGCGAATATGTCTTGCTGAACAGTACGTAGCCACGCCTCTGTCCCTGAGTACCTCTGTCACAAGCTTCACGAACGTTCCTTGATTTAACGTTTTTTTACCTTAAGTTTGTTTGTTTGGGTTTTTTCTCAGCGGGATGTATTACATCAATATTTAGTTTTTAGATTGTTTTTAGACTGCAATCCAAGGGCGGATGTTGCTTGGGGTTCGTTTCTAACTAAGATAATGAACAGAAAAAATAGTTGGGGATGTATTTTGTTTTTCCTTCCTTAAATACAACCCACTATTTATCTGTACGTATTATATCCTAGACGTACATTGTACATGTATATTATAATTAGAAACGACCCCCTGTAGTTGCTGTGTGATACCAATTATACTAATGATATTTACTCAATTTGTTTTCAGAACTCGAACACATTCGTTACAGCCGAGACAGGAACCTCGGCTGATTGTTAATTAAGAAGAAAACTAGTTTAGCCAACAACCTCTTTCAACACACTAGAAGATTGATATACCATTATATTCAAATAGCGGAACAGACCTGGACGCCCCATGACGTCAGAGACATCATATTTCAGACACTGACCTATTTCAATCATTAACCGCTGAATAAATAAAATGTCGTTTTCCTCCAACGACACGAAGTCAAACTGTCGCCAAATCATCAGTTTTCCATGTGATTTTTTACAAAAACAATCGAATACTTACTTTTCGTTTGTCTAACAGTCATCACTAGACTCTCACGTGAGGACAGCTGGTTATGCTTACCGTTACATCGAACGATGTACGGAGTTACATGTGAATTGCATGTGGTGATGTCTACATTTACACAGGGACATGTAACCTAAATGTTTATTACAAGAGGTAACACTTCAATTAATGCCTTAATTACGGGGGCAAAACGAAAACGTGATCCAAGAGGAATAACTCTTGGCGCCTCACCTGTTTCTGCATGAAGTTCCACATGTCCGTAACGACCCTGTTGTCGGCGCGTTCGTCTAGGTCCACTCCGTACTGCTCCGTCAGAATTGACGTCATCGATACTTTGGCGTCCTTGGAGATCTGAAAACAATCATTTGCACAGTCGTTTAATATTATATTAATACTAAGGAATCACGATAATTTCTGCGTTAATTCCAATATTACTTCTCCTGACTTAAATCACGTATATGCACGTTAGTCTATAGTTAAGCAGTACGACTGCGATGAACACTATATATTTACTTTATGTACTGTAACGCACCTCAGAGTAATTTCATAATGTATATAAGTCGTTTACAAATGTTGTGTATTGTTATTTTATTATATGCTATACCTCGCCCTAAAATCTAATAAACCGTGGCTTATTTCCGTTTTTAGTCAGGAATCCCATGATATACTCGAGGCCGGTCTTGCACTTAAGACTGTATGGCGATGCATATATCATCATTTTCAACTTATCCTTCAAAAAACATAATAAAATCACTCTGTTTATCATATTTTTTAAATTATTCACATGAAATATTAATGAAATGCAAGCAAATCCTTGAAAATGAAAGTACATAGAGAACGATATAAATCCATTCCGTTTAAGGAGATATGCCACCTTACACATTATATCTGTGATTTGTGTTGTTCGCATGATTTAATCCCAGTCTTATCAATGACTACATAATCGTGGACCTTTCTAAATGTGTCATCATTTAATCGACCAAGTCCAAAAGCCAATTCCAGTACTAGTACCAGGGTGGGTTCTTACTGTCGAACCCTTTTGAATAGGATATATCAATGTCAGTGTGTGGTGGCATATGTCCTTAAGTGTATATTTCCAAGTTAGATGTTATCGTATGTCCGATCGACAATTATACTCACTTGCCCAAGGAATATGAAAATAAGGACGGCAGCTGTCAGCAACACGACAAATATGAAGCTCATGAACACCAGATACTGGACAAGAAAGAAAACATGTTTAAATCTAAGCCGTGTTTACAGTATGCTATAAATCATGTCTCCTCATGGTAAGTACCACAGATCATTAGCTCATGCGATGTATAGTAACTCCTGCCCAGTGAATTTTAAATATTAAAACATTGATAACGCAATACAATATTAGAGACCGCCATCATTCCGTTTAACCTTTTCAGAGGTGCCTATCTACGTGACTGTGGTAAGTACATGGTTAAATGAAATGGCAGGGTAATTGGTCATATTCCCAGTCCACGGTGTGAGGTTTCAGTGAAGTAGCACCCTAAAATGACCTTGAAATACCCAATCACTATGAAGCATATAACGTCACATACCATTCCCAGAATGCATTTGCTTTCTTTGATTGAGCCACAGCAGCCACACATAGAGATGGCTGTTATAGCGGCTCCTGCTGCTATGGCAACGTAAGCGGCATCGTGATACAGGTCGTTACCAAGCACAGAAGATAGTTGTTTAGCGCCATAATCCGAAACGAGACTGAAAATCCCGAGGGCTAGCACTGCTGATCCGGCAAGCTGAAAATATAACCCACCAACAGACTATACTGACAGACTCCTATAAAGTACTCATGCGGGAGCTCCAACTAAAGGGGTTGTCTCTATCATAATTACACACGATTAAAAGAATTTCCAGTTAACCAATAATAAAGACCTTCAAATAATTCAAAATATTGTCTGAACTATATCTTACTATTTTTATTCTAGCTTTTTATAATAAAACCCTATTATTTGTCAATATCAACGAGATTTTTGTGTTTTAAGTGTTCTGAACATATTATCGCGTTTCTGAACATTTTAGCACGAAATAAGATTATTTAGCAAGTTTACGTAAATTATCAGTGAATGAATATTACAGTTACAAAGGTTTACGTTAGATTAGCGAATTATCCGCATAGATCATAGATATTTAAGACGGATTGCAATAAATGATAAGCAATGATACCGACACTACTTACAAACACGATGAGGTTGAATATGATGATGGCCGACTTCATACATCCTTTACTTTTGGACCCAGACATGACGGCTGAGGAAGGGAATGAAAACAAAACAGGATTAAACACAAGTACAAGCATACAGATCTTATGACTGTGAACGTCCATTTATAAAACTGAACGACAATATGCCGATACCTATTTGATTCAATGTACAGGTATTTTGCGAAGAAATAACTATATAACGTACAAACAATTAAGTATTGAAGATACAAGATGGCATCATAGCAATGTTGTCAACATACAAAAGAAAATGTATAATCATTGTCAGTGGCACAAAGCTGGAACATACACGATTGATCAGATATTAAGTATAGCCTTTCTTTTAGAAGTAGCCTGAATTAGATACTTACTAAGGTTTCTCAATTGTTTTACATTTTTGCAGGAGAATAATTGTATTAATTTATAGACGGACGGACGACGGAAATAAAAGTTAGTGACTAGGTGAGGTAAAACTGCATGTCGTAATGATCTACGGTAGATTTATACAACCTACATTTGGAGGCGTTTTCAAATATGCTTCTCAATTCTTGGATAAAAGTATCTTGTACACGTTGGGTGTATAAAAATACGAAATGTTTTTCATTAGAAACACACTGAGCCAACCAATCATCATGAAAGCCAATTCTACCTAATTCATGCTTGACTTGATATACAAAATTAGTTTTACAATTTGTTTTTTTAAGATTTAATTCGACAAGCTCATCGTAACAAGATCTCAAAATGCACTTGTCAGTTTTCAATAATTTTAACCAGTACTTTATAATGGATATTTTACGCTTTATCTGTAAAGGAAATCGACCTAACTCAAAGTAAACCATAGAATTATTTACAGACAATTTTACTCAGAGAACTTCTTTCAGGAAATGGAAATGAACTTTTTCAATTTGTGTTGCAGGACAGAATCCTTAGACTTCACAAGCATAGTTAAGTAAACAAGTGATATAAGTGTCGAATAATGACAACTTAGTTTCACAGTTTAACATAAAATTCCTAAAATTCCTTTTCAATAAAAATAAAAAAGCTTTTCTACCCTTGGCAGCAATGTTATCCAATGCTGAAGTAAATCTGCCATTATAATTGAATACTAGCCCCAGATAACAAAATTTGTCTACTATTTCAATAGGCCTACCAATGGTTAATGATACTGTTGTCAGTTCATTATACTGTAACGAATGAATAAGAGGTGTACCCGATCACCCCGGTGTATCACCTATATGTCACTAGTCAGTTACGTCACCATGGTAATTAGTCTTAAACCTCACGATCCTGTCATCAATTTATCATAGCTATTTACGATATTTACCGATATTTTCATAATCATAAAAATCAGAAAGCAAACGATGTCCATTCAAAATTCTCAAAATTCTCATTTTCAGATGAAAACAAAAATGTAAAAATAAATAGTTATTTGTTAATTTGTGTATTATATATGTGTTCGATTCGGAAACCTTAGAAGATACGCGTTAACTGTAACCGTAGCATGCATGCTTAGCGCCCGTCATGCAAACAGATGCTTACGGGATTGGTTTTTCACAAACGCGTGCGAAAAAGATCCTAGTGTAGTCTTTGTGAGGAGTTCTATCACCTTATCAATTAAATTAACGTTTTTGGAGTGAAAACAGTGAAAATGACACGATTTTAAGAAATATGAATTCATATTAGATATTTTAGTGTGACGTCATTAGAACTACAGTCATTGTCATCAATTAAATAAAGTTTTAAATAAACTTACCTGTATTTCTTGATGCCTAGTATTATCCGATGTACCCTTTCACAGCCGTGTATCTGTACGCACCTAAGTTTCACTGCCCCGTAAGGTCGGCCTACTTCCGTGTTTGTCACGTCAAAAGTGACGTATACCCCGGGGCTAACACATACCTGAGGTATTTACACCTTTTAGCTTACGTATATCCACAAACGTATGTCTTGTAACACCTTCATACCTATTTAGATAGCAGGAGAGATGTCTAGCTAACTCCAATAATGTTTTGGAGTCGATTCCCAACCGGAAGTGAAAAATATGGCTGCCCCACAACGTATGGTTTCCGGGTAAAACGGTTTAAAATTCCTCTGGGATATTTGATCCCTAGTCTGCTTCCATCTCGCTTACCAATATTTCATTTTTGTTGTTGAAGGTGATTCAAAAGAATCTTTATGCAGCTCCGTCATTTCTCCAGGTACTCCGGTTTCCTCCCACATTAGGACCCTCGCGCGCTAACATCCGGGCCAACAAGAATGATTAATATAAGTTGAGATATCTTGTTTCATAATTGTTTATTTATATTTTATCTCCGTCATAAGATTCCAAATACAAACTCGTATCTCACGGTTTTCATAAATATATTAAATCTATCACATAGTAACAACCGTGCTTAGTTTGCTATCATCTTTTATTTTGTCGTTAGTCAAATAATTATCGTACCTAACATAAAACTACATATTTACAAATGAAACTAAAAGAATCAACACACATGACAGGGAAACTCGCTAAAATTTGGAAGCATTTTCTTCTTTTGTTGTATTTTAAGTTTTCGTTTAAGCGATATTGTCGACTGGGAAGAGGAATGTGTCTATTTCGTCTAAACCGAATCATGTTATCAAAGCAAAATCTAAATGACACAATAACAGGGTGTCGATGAGAAATGGTAGTGTTCAAGAGACTGACAAATGAGTCCACCGGACAACTTTGATCGTCCCGAGGGTTTTGGGCTCGTGTGCCCGGAGGTCATGTCTCGCGCAATCCTTAGTCGGAAGGTTCACTATAAAATGACAGGTCAATTTCTCCAGAAAAGTTATACCTATTTTACTTCCTTGCTCGTACTAAAATTCTCTAGACAAAGAAGTATTAACTTTTCACCAGCGATCGACACAGCTCGTTGCTTTACCAAATTGTAATTTCTGTTTATGGCTTTCTCCACAAAACGATGAAAAAGGTTTTTAACTGTACGTGTGAAAGAAAAACGGCGACCAAGCTAAACATTGGGCAAAATCGTTGCTGATTGATCACCTGATCGCCTATTACTTTTTACTATTATTTGCGGATCTCCGTTTGGTCAACCCGAAAAAGGATATCAACCTAAGGACAATGAATTTATAGAATACTTGTTCCCAGACTTTCAGATGCAAGATTTCAATTTCATATTTCGCACTTACGCCAAACGTATATCTGTGTAACAAGTGGTCAATTATGACGAGACATGGCTAATGTTATAATCAATACACAATAGCACATATTTGAATAAACACTACTTTTGAAAATAGTTTCATTTTTTTTTGCATAACTCCACCAAGTTTTAATTGTATTCCGATATATTAATTACTTGGTGGAAAGATGTTTTGAAGCAGTGATCTTTAGCCGTGCAGTAAGGGAGCTAACTCCCAACAAGACCAGACTTCTATGGCTTGCTAACTAGTTACCTTTGACGTATCGATTGGAAGGCCATCTGCGAGGAGTCAAAATCTGTGACGAGTCAAAAATTCGAATTTAAATCTTAATCCGATACAACCTCGACATGATTGCGAAATTGTGTCATATATCTCTAAAAAACACACCAGTGTTTGTCCGTTTCAAAATATCCAATTATTTTGGGGGGATCGCCCGTCTTTTCATCTGATGGCTTCAATGTGGTGGCATTACATTTTTCTGTTGGAAATGAATTTGTTTGAAGTTTTCAACACATCTGACTTTTATGGTATTGGATAGATAGGTCAAAGTTATTTATTTTGGCAATTTTATATCCAAATGTCCAGACTCCTGGTCTTTTCATTCTTGAAAGGAAACAGTGACGTCTACTTGTTTTTCTGCGTCACTGTTTGAAGCTACTTCCAGACAGAGTCGTGGATTTTATTGGCCTCACAGTTCAATACATTTGGCCTTAATAGAGACAAAATTGATAGATCTTCACTCAACGAACCTAGAACTTCATCACGACTCAAAGCACTGGTCACCAAGACAAAACTGTCGTCTGATTTTGATTTTATCTTTTGTCTCGTGGCCCTTGAATTTGGGCAAATATAATTTAATTGCCCGTCCACGGGCCAAATATCATGGCTGCCTCGTACTCTGATGTATGCCAACTACAAATTAATTGTTATAATAATTACCTATAAGTTGTTTATCGCTTTTACAGGAAAGACAAGGAGTGGTATTTATTTTCTTTCATAAGTTCTTTGAATGCCAAAGGAAGTAAAACGTCGTTCTGATTCAGTCCAAGTAGCTTCTAAAAAACATTAACCGATCTCCTATCAGTGACTTACAACACCAGCGCCGCCATTTCTCACTTATAAAACTATCCTACATATAGTCAGCAAAAGACAAAAGCTTGGTCAATATAAAACAATAAGAGAAGGCGATATATACTTTAACAAGAACATTTTAATTGATTCAAACGTAGCTTTATACAAACTTCCTTACTGAGGGCACAAAACAAAAAAGCACCTGAACGGTGGGAGTAGCACTAACAAAGTGGTAAAAGTTGGGTCTCGGGTGGTATGTTGTCACCATCAGCACTGAACACATAACCCTGCACCCCATTACTCTCGTTACACATATGTTATAGGTTGACAATGCACAAATATAACTTCCATCCCACGTGTGCAATGTACCCAAACTCCATATGCACACACAGCAGAATGATGAAAGGCAGACGTAGTAGTTGGTGAGAATGTTTCTGTATGTATCGATCTGCTTGAGGTGCAGATTTATTTGATATTCATCTGACAAATTAAGATTTAATACCGCACACAATTTACAGCCTGTGATATACCATTTCTTCATAATCTAACAATCTTGATATATATGGCCTTATTTTCTAACATACTTGCCATCCACGAAGAAAATGGAATACTTCCCTTGATTCAATTTCAGCCCTTAAAATCTGAATTGTATTATTGTAATACAGGGGTTAACTTGGAATAATGAAGTACAAGAACTTAATAATTATCATGATTTACAAAAGACACATATGCAAGTATTACTTCTAACTTCCAATAACTGACTCAAACAAAACAAAAAAAACATCTGTCAGAAATGCTTTGAAACGTTTTTGTAAAAATCCAGATATGAAGTAGTTTGAAAAGATCACAATTGTCAAAAATGTTATGTAGAAACATTCCTTATCTAGTACACAATTAAGTTTGTATGTATACTTGTGATAACATTGATGACTGGTACTGAACTACTAACTAAAGCAGAATGGATACAGAAAACTGATACAGTTTTCTCCAAAATATTATTTTGATTTAATATGATCATATGCACCAATGATATGCTTTTTATGGGTTGTAACAATAATCCTACACCATTCTTTTTCATTCTTCCTGAAAGCACAATTATAATAATATATAGCATGGTGCAAGGCAATGCTACAACACTTTGCATGTGTAGATAAGGGTGAAAACAAGACTTAAGATCAGTATGTAGAATTAAACCAACAACAGCTGGGTTCTTAGTCAGGTTAACAAAACCAGAAATGCAAACAGCATTTGCATTACAAAGTTTATATGATGATGGTGAGAATAAAATGCACACAAGTAACTATGTGAACAAGACACCACAAATGTCTTTATACCTGGTATATTATTATAAACGAATGCATATATGCCAAATCCCTAGTACAGTTAAACATGTTGAAGTTAATATATAGTATACATGGCACTAAAAATACCTTTGTTTTCAAGAATGTATATGAAAATATATGATCTAAATTTGCTAAACTATACATGACAAGAACTTTTGTGACTAATAACTGTCTAATAACTGTCAATACTGGCTATTAATGGCAATGTCAAAAATCTTGAATACAAAAATGAAAATTATGCAGAAGTTGTAATAAAATGAAACCAAAGATTACATGAAAAAAATGAAAATTATGCAGAAGTTGTAATAAAATGAAACCAAAGATTACATGAAAAAAATGAAAAAAAAAGAAAAATATAAAAAATACTCATTCCCACCAAACCAATAAATAGCTAGCCATGAGTCTGTTGATGCTGGTTTCTCAATGAATGCTACAGGTACGCGACTACAGGTCTGTGTATACATGTGTATGTTGTATACGACTACAGGTCTGTGTATACATCTGTATGTTGTATACAAGTGTATTAACTGTAGCATAACTTGCCATGTCGTCGCATCAACAGCTAAAGCCACAGCTAGGCGCGTCTGTGTATAACCACCAGTGTATATAGAGTGTTCAAACTTATACAGCTGCTCTCCAGCACAATCAATGCTCCTGTTACTATAAATCTAAGTTAGCTTTAAGGATTCCCTTACCTCTGCCAAAAATAGAAACTACATTGGACAACAGGTTTTTTCTTGCATAATTATAAAAAAAAAAAAACACTTTTTTAATGAAATTTGAATGAAGATGGGAAAAAAACCAAGAAAGGTCTTATAAGTGTTTTGAGTGTAAAAATGTAACAAGGCCAGATCAGGACTAGAACTCTTGACCTCTGGTCATTATACTGTCACTCAGCTAAACTAACTGGTTAGACATTTAAAAGCAGACTTCAAGTTTGGAGCGCTACACGATCGAGTCCAGTGGAGAGGACCTATAGAGGTCCTGTACTGGAAACTAACTCTAAGTTACTCTTAGTAAGCAAGTCATATCAGGCAAAATGAATTGAAGCAGAATTTATTCAAATTCAAAAACTACAGTGGAACTCTCTAGTGTTTTACCTACAGTGTTAGAGGGATCCTTAAATATTTTTCTTTCTTTTTTTAGATGCTGGATCCTTAAATATTTTTTCTTTTTTAGATGCCAAGTATTAATCTGTATAAATAATCTGATGTAATACATTTTATCGTATGCAATGAGAGAAAATGGATATGTGATATCTGTTTTGTTTATCCTGGTATGATCCATAAAACGTCAATAACAGAATCCTTTTGATCTCAAATCCTACTTTTATCTCCTGGTCTCACATGAGGCTACATCATTCACTTCAAATCTCTCAAACAAAATAAACAAAATTGAACAACATTATCCTAAATTAAACAACATTATCAATCAAAAACATTTCATAAAGATGTCGTCAAAATTGTATTAAACATGGTTTGTATCAACGATGCAGAAATAAATCAAATCTTTATTTTTACGACCTTACAAAACTAAATATAAAAGTTCTTAAACTAGTTGAAGACAAGTTGACTGCAGTAGATATGGTGTGAACAGGTATCAATTTATATACAGAATTAAAAAAAGCGTCATACAGACATGAGAAGAGAGGCATGTCTGGTAGCTATTCAAATTATATATCCTGTTAGTTCAAAAAGCATGTCATTAAAAAACAAAAACAAAAAACAACAGCACACACAACCATACTTCTCCTAAAACACACAGATTCTTAATCCAATAGCGTGAACTTGAACTCACTTTGGTCCTTTCCTCATTCTTCACGACTCCTCACTCTGTGTCGTCCCTTTCCTCATTCTTCACGACTCCTCACTCTGTGTCGTCCCTTTACTAAGTTCTGCTAGGCTAGATTTCCCCTCTAAATCCTCACACTTATCATGTTTCTCCGTCACTACATCATCGGTGTCACTCTGTGTGTCCTGTTCCTCTCCACAAACTGACATTTTAGTTGCAGCAGTATTTGGAGTTTCATCCTCACTGTTATTGTCCTCTGCCTCCTCTTCTTCCTCCCTAGGATCTTCAGACTTGTTTGCCTCCGTGTCTTCATCAAGTTTCTCCATGGAGGTTTCCTCTCCTGATGCTTTGGTCTCTGAATCTGCAGCTGCTACTTTCTGCAATTCTTCTGACACTATTTCCTCAGCAGTCACCGTCTCAGTAGTGCTCTCTAACTCGGCCGATTCCTCTTCACTTGCCTCTACATCATCATCAAAGCAATCTCTATTTTTTCCTGTATCCTCCTTGTCATTACCTACCAGAGAGACCTTTTGAAGATCCTCAGTTACAGATTCACACGTAGCTTCCTGGGTGCTGCCTTCTTCCTCATCCACGTTGTTTTCACTTTCTTCCTCTGTTTTTTCGCTAACATTTTCTTCTTCCACACCCTCATCTAAGGTTTCTTTGCTTTCTTCCTGTACTCTCTCCTCCAAGGTATTTTCATTTTTAGTATCTTCCTTGTGGACGTCATTTTCCTTCACGGAATCCTGTTCATCTTCAGTTTTGATGTCACCTACATTGGACTTCTCAGTTGGTACCTCCAGCCCTCCATCATTGGATTGTACCTCTTTACCTTCATTGTCTTTCTCTTCTGCATCATAGAATTCATCATCTGTTTCCTCTTTCATTTTTTCTGTTTAAAAATAAATGAAAAATTGTACTTTATGGTTTTTAACAATATCTCTGTTATTACCAAAGACTTTTATGAGGCCATCCTAAAACTTTTAGTGCAAAAATAATATTAAGAATTATCATTCAACTTCACAAGAAAGATAAAATCTATCCAGACATATGATTGTAATAGTTTCTATCCAATATCAGAACCAACATGTAATTGAAACAGGATTTTTTGCATTTTATCTTCTCAATCATACATGGTTTCTCCCAAGTTCCTTTTTAAAACTCAGAGTAAACATGAATTATAAATGCTATTATATCACTTCCTCATTTGGAGATCCTGTGAACTGTTACGAACCCCAACTCAATCCATGTCTGACACCGAGATCCTGTGAACTGTTACGTACCCCAACTCAATCCATGTCTGACACGGAGATCCTCTGAACTGTTCTGTACCCCAACTCTATCCATGTCTGACACGGTGATCCTGTGAACTGTTACGTACCCCAACTCAATCCATGTCTGACACCGAGATCCTGTGAACTGTTAGGTACCCCAACTCAATCCATGTCTGACACGGAGATCCTCTGAACTGTTCTGTACCCCAACTCTAACCATGTCTGACACGGTGATCCTGTGAACTGTTACGTTCCCCAACTCAATCCATGTCTGACACGGAGATCCTCTGAACTGTTCTGTACCCCAACTCTATCCATGTCTGACACGGAGATCCTGTGAACTGTTACGTACCCCAACCCAATCCATGTCTGACACGGAGATCCTGTGAACTGTTGTGTACCCCAACTCAATCCATGTCTGACACGGAGATCCTATGAACTGTTACGTACCCCAACTCAATCCATGTCTGACACGGAGATCCTGTGAACTGTAAGGTACCCCAACTCAATCCATGTCTCACAA
>NW_018405326.1:848455-875658 GCF_002113885.1 Mizuhopecten yessoensis | reverse complement strand
TGGCCAGACCCTAGGATCAAATCTAATATCGTAACTGCACTTGTCCCTTTTTGCCCAGCCTTTGTATATATAGTTTTGGGTGGGGATCTCAACCATTTCAAAGTTATGACCCAGGGGTTAAGTCTCCAAGGGTGGGGCAGTCCCCAAGGCCATCCTGGTAGCATATGTGCATTCATCTCTTTATAGGGTGGGGATCTCAACTGTTTCAAAGCTGTGACTTAGAAACTAGGTCCCTAGGGGTTCGGTCAGACCCCAGGGTCTATTCTAACATCGTGACTGCATTCGTCTCTTTATGCCCAGCTTTTGTATATATAGGTTTGGGGTGGGGATCTCAACAATTTTAAAGTTATGGCCCAAGGACTATGTTTCCAAGGGTGGGGCCAGACCCCAGGGCCATCCTGGAAGCAAATGTGCATTCTTCTCTTTATACTCAGCAATTGTATATGTGGTTATATGGTGGGGATCTCCACCATTTCCAAGCAATAAACTTTTTTTTGGCCCCACCCCTTGTGAACTGTTACGTACCCCAACTCAATCCATGTCTGACACGGAGATCTTGTGAACTGTTACGAACCCCAACTCAATCCATGTCCGACACAGAGTATATTGTTACCTGACTTGCTATATAAATGCATATTAATCTATTTCGACTGTTTCCCAGACAATTTATAGCAATGTAGCCAAATTGCCCCCTTTTGCGAACCCCAACTCAATCCATGTCCGACACGGAGATCTTGTGAACTGTTACGTCCCCCAACTCAATCCATGTCCGACACAGAGTATATTGTTACCTGACTTGCTATATAAATGCATATTAATCAATTTCGACTGTTTCCCAGACAATTTATAGCAATGTAGCCAAATTGCCCCCTTTTGGCCCCTCCCTCAGCCCCCTGGGGGGTCAGCCCCACCGTTTGTACAATTTTGAATCCCCACCACCTAGGGATGCTTCCAGTCTAATATGATTGATATCAATCACTTAGTTCCAGAGAAGAAGTTGCTTAAAGCAATATAACCAAATAATCCTTTTTGGCCCCGCCCCTCAGCCCCCTGGGGGGTCAGCCCAACCATTTGTACAATTTTGAATCCCTGCATCCCATGAATGCTTTTGATTAAATATGATTGATATCCAGTGCATAGTTCTACAGCAGAAATCGTTTGTAGAAATATAGCCAAATTACCCCCTTTTTGGCCGCGCCCCTCAGCCCCCTGGGGGGTCAGACCCACCATTTGTACAATTTTGAATCTCCACCATCTAGGGATGCTTCCAGTCAAATATGGTTGATATCCATTTCTTAGTTCCAGAGAAAAAGTCGCTTAAAGCAATATAGCCAAATTGCCCCCTTTTTGCCCCGCCCCTCAGCCCCCTGGGGGGTCAGCCCCACCATCTGTACAATTTTGAATCCCCACCACCTAGGGATGTTTCCAGTCAAATTTAGTTAAATTCCAATCAGTGGTTAAGAAGAAGTCGTTTAAAGAAATTGTTGACGGACGGACGGACGGACGGACGGACGGACGGACGGACGGACGGACGGACGACGGACGCCACGGTATGGCATAAGCTCACCTTGGTCCTTCGGACCCGGTGAGCTAAAAACTGTTGACTGGTCACGTGAAACTGTTGACTGGTCACATGTTAGGTAATCGAACGCACCTATAATTACAAGCACCCCGATGATCAAGCGTTTTTGGTACTGGATTGTTGACGGTCGTCTGTCGGTAGACCTAAACATCACATTCGACATAGAACTTTCTGGTTTTTCATTGTTAAGTAACAAAACAGTTGTTTCATGCCTTATCAGTCAGCGGCCTCGGGAAACAGTTCATCTGGAGGGTACCAACTCCTCGGGAAAATAGTTTTGACTGTTGACTGATAAGGCATGAAACAACTGTATACAGTGTAACTTACCTTTCAGTTTATCGAGCTGTTTGCCAGACAAGAAGGAGAAACTGTCGGAGGCACCAGTTGTTTCCAGCACCGATTCCTCTATCGTCATCCTCGAAGTGTCAACATCTAATCAACATAGGAATACTTCATTTAGATAACATTTAATTATTATATATAGGATCTTACATGAGTTTCCATTTCATATGAGATTTATGAAACGAGTTTAAGAGTTTTTCAATTTAGCGTTATTTTACACAATCAAAATTTGTGTCATTTATTCGTGTAAAACGACAATCTTCATACAATCTTGAAATGTAATAAGCTACCATGCGGAAGTCTATGATGTACTTGTCCTATGCATGACGTCCGATTCAAACAATTGAAATTTTCAACTAATCACAGGGCTGATAGGTCATATTACATGAGTTAATACCCAAAAAATAAGACATGGGTATATTGACTGGATAACGCAGAACCTTATGTGATAAATAAACATAAATGTTTGATATCAGGTGAACTGAAGTCAGTTGTAACTGGCAAGGTCAATAAAATATTAATTCAATGACATAATTATAGGGGCCAATACTGTCCGCAGACAAACAGTAAATATGACACTACCGAGAAAATATTAAAGCTAATATAAAATATGTAACAAACACAAATTCCAGAGATGAAAATATCTGCTTTAAACTACAAATGATATAAAGACAGAGCATTTTAATTGCTTTGAATTAAATGTTGACATTGTGATCTAAAAGAGACATGATTATGTCTTATAAAACATTCCTACACCAAGCAACTTGTGATGAGCCGCTCCTAAAACTCCGGTTGTTTTAGGAAATGTAATTTCCACTTTTGCGGTAGAAACAGACAATGACTTAAAGTTCTGTTTACTAATCCACTTAATGTAATGTCGTTTTTTGATATTTTGCATTTTATTAGCTTGTTCAATTTTCAGTTCCTAAACATTTAAAGTATAAAAATTGCTTCCACATCTTAACCCTTAGGCTGCTACATTGATTTCTATGTAAACGGACACCACTGCTGAATTAATTATTGAAATTTATTTTAATTTACTTGATTTTTCAAATGTGCATAACTTGGAAAATATTTGTTATATGTGAAAAAAAGTTATATGAAAATTGTTCGTTGTTGTCTCTAGTTTATATTAACGTTTTCAATTCTAAAGTTGCTTCAGTATTTACCTGTACAGGTGGTAATAAAGGTAAGAAAATGTGAAACTTTTAAATAATCAGATTTAAGCAAAAGAAAGATCATTTTAAAATTATTTTCGTCCGTAAATGTGATTGGCAAATGATAACAGAGATTATAAACTTCATTTTTGACATAAGACGCTGTATATTTACACGGAGATTCTCAGGTAAAAAGAGGTCAGGTATTTCGTCAAGAATTGCATGTGATTTTCTACAGGTTTCAGGTCGCAATTCAATAAATTTACTGTCACACTCGGCATATAGATATATAATAGCTACGGTCTAGTTTATGATTAAATCACCGATAAAAAGTTTGAAGAAATAAATCGGCTCAAAACGTATCAATGTCAATGTTCAATTCGGCCTCACCTGCAGACGACATGTGCGCCTCGGTCCGCCGATATTTTCCTGTTTGCGTAGAGCACAAAGCCGTTCACTGGAAAGTTACATATTAGGTAACACCCAAGTATTTCCACATCAACCATGCCAAACCCTTCAAAACCTTTATTATCATCGTAGGTGACGATGGAGAATAAATGTTTACCATCATATGCATCGCTTCAATCTACACGTCCGCCATTTTTATCACTTTTTTTTCGATTTGAAATTCTCTCGCACACCTTTGGTTGTTACTAGGGTACACTGCCGTGAATATCGAAAGTAATGACAAAACAACCAATCAGAAGCCTTCTACTATACGCGTTCGGGTTTGGTATAGCAACAACCCGACTTCACACTTCCTGGCTACCGATCAAAACCTACAGACCGAAAAACGACCATTGCCGTGCGTAGCAGTGAGGGCCCGACTTTTAAAAACGACTATTGTCGTGCGTAGCAGCCTAAGGGTTAAATCTTTGAGAACAACAATGAATTTTCTTCTTCTGGCTTCAAGTTGCCATTTTCACATTATGACCTGGGGTAAACCGAAGGCTCTTCAAAGACCTATATTTGTAATTTTGACAAGGGGCATTTTTAAGTAGTATCTGATCTGACTCCTTTTAAGTTGTGTAAATGTACATGAATAGCTTCATACTGAAAATGGTATGCTTCCACAGACATGTTTCTGTTAATATTACAGTTCACTTAAAGCTGACAGTGCAACTTAAAAAGCTTTCAATTGAGATTAAAAAAAAAAGTTTTTTTCTGGTTTTGAGATCTTCCGCATCTCTTCTGACTATTGTTTCTAAAGAAGTGCCGACATTTTAGTTTGTCCTTACTTGGTAACGAGTATGGGTCCCGCTGGGTATAAAAAGCACATTACCCGTCAAACCGGTTATCATTTCTTCAATATGTGTGCAAAGTGACATTATTATACTATACATATATAACACTTTCACGATTTTCTTTAGACACATGACATTAAAAGGAATGTCTAATCTTTTTTTAAAGGGACCTACCTGTGGTTTCATCCTCACTACCAATGGAATTTTCTCTTAACAAAGACAGCTCGTTGAAGGAGGTTTCTGGATAATAAGACATTGTATATCGTCAACCTTGTCATTGTAAAAACAAATTACTCAGTTTTCATAAGTAACATTTTTAGCTTCTATACAACATCTCAAAGAGATGATATTTTTTATCAACTGAGAAAATGGTGAAAATGAGAACTAAATGAAAATATCAGGTTTACAGTACCTAGGTATCTAGTTTGAGAAAACAATTCTGATTTATAAACCCAGTTTTTCTAGGCATTGGTTCCAATAGTTCTTTAGATATTTTTAGTGTAAAACCTCAGTGGTTTTTGCTGCCAACACATTCATTTGTGTGCAAATATCAAGCATCAAATATAATCATAAACCATTATGGAAGTTTGTCTACTAAACACCGACTTAAAACTGGGAAAACCAGATTAATATTTGCCAGAGTAATGAGGTTGATTACACGTCATCATTTTTTCCCCTGATTATATTTATGTCATACACGCAGAACAACCCCCAATATCATGTAACAGTACCTGTCTCATCCATCATGGCCTCAGACTCCAAAGTGGATCCCGGAACAAAATCGGCAAAACCAAGTTCTACCAGTTGCATGTTGAACATCTCCTGTGACACGGCTCCTATGGCGTTAACAGTGACATTGTACAGTGGGCCGTCTTGTTTTGTAAGGGGGTCAACGTAAACGGACACCAGGTCACACTCCGACGACAATGCTATAGAACACAACAAAGCTATACATAATACTCTTTATATATCCTTATAGGATATCTGCAATATAGCAGTAGAGGGCATCAACACCTTAAACAGTACCTAGCCTAACATATCCCTTGATCAGAAGGATAAGTCCTATTTATACCAAAAGAGTGTCAAATTCAGGGGTCAATATTTCAAATTTTTAGGTCAAAAATATAATGTTTTTTGGTTTTTTTTAAATCCATGGAATATAATTGTAGATTAGTTTCATTACTCTATAGAAGATTTTTTATTGTAGTAGGAAATTTGACAATTTGCCTCTAAAAACTCTATTAAGACGATTTAAAAAATTTGACAATATGTCTTTTGTAAATATAGATATTGTAGTTCATTGTTACTGTTAGTGTCAAAAAGCAACAGGCATCGCTATCGTGCCTGTCTGCATTTTCATTGCCATTGTCATTGTCAAGCAGCAAACAACAATCTTTGATATGTGTTGGTGAGGATCAGAACTCATAATAGACAAAATGCTGGCCTGACCGATTTCATTTTCAGCATTTAAATTTTTGTGATCAAGAAGTGAACTTAACAAATCACCAAATTATAAGATCTCCTTCATCTACCTGCTATACAGTACCCCAAACTTACACTGAAAGCCTTTGATGCTGTCCTCGGACCAATCCGTGTCATCTAGGGGCTGAATGTCAGCCAGACTACAGGGGATTGCCTGGGCAGGTAGGTCCAGCATACTGCTGGGGAGGGGCTTCAGAACGGCACTGTCCACACTCTCACTAACTCCCAAGTCTACCAGATACACCTGATAATACAGACAAGACAGGGACTATAAATAAGAAGCCAATCTTTTTTTTAACAAAAGGTTACCTTAAGAGATTGTAAATAACACTTATTAGTGACCAGGCCAATGCCTGGAGTTTTCACTGGTGTATCAGTTTCCAAGGTCTTCATTATAATCATCATGTCATAACTTTTACATTAAATGATCAAACTATTTGGATATTTCTGATCAACCTAAAACCCTAAAGTTTGCCTCACCTCCACATTTTGGTTGCGCGTCCCTGTTATGACGGCACGCCCATAAAATCCATCCGCCATCTGTGCCAGACATGCAGTGCCCTTGACAGTCTCCTCTGATGACAGATTCTCATCTGTGTGGTCCGACACATATTTCTTGATGCTGGTTACAAGCTCTGCTCTGTCTTCTTCACCCTGTTCCTCGAGAAGTATATAAAAACACCCTGGTGATTTGACATTAAGTATGACAGCAGTATAATTCTCATCTTCCTTTATCTTCGAGGGTTGGAAGGGTCCGAGGTCTACCTTGTCTACGGTATCTGATTTAACGCTATGGAAGTCGTCATCATCCTTAGATTCATCCAACACTAGCTGATCTGCTGAAACTGCTACCGGTTCAGCTTTGACAGCCTCTTCACACCGAGTTACCTGCCTCTTGTCCTCAGAGAACCTGGCGTAGCCACCTCGTACGAGTGAATCAGCAATACAAGCGTCTCTGTCACTCATCTCAACCATATAACAACGGTTAGGCAAAGATTCACAAAGTCTCACTTTCAAGTCTTTTTCAAATGTGAGTTCTTCCAGTCTGCTACATGCGATCTTCTCCCAACCTTCAGACTCCGACTCTGGCACTATGCCTTTCAGACAGCAGCAGAATGCCTGTTGTGGTAACGACATGTCCTTTGATTGAATTTCCCTGAGCTCAGACAGGTTCACAGTTTCTGAGTTGCCGTAGTCCACAAACATGACTTCTATGTCCTTATTGTTTTTAGCCAACACTGTGGCTCTGTACCAGAGACCATCTTCACCGTACAGGGCCACGCAGGGAGTGCCACATGTCACTTGCTCTGTGGCCAGTGGCTTCTCCTGGTTACTATATTTTTCTTGAATCCCGTCCATGAAAGTCTGTAAATCGTCCTGCTTTTCAGACAGCTGCAACCAGAACTTTCCAGGGGAGACCGTGTTGCTGACACAACAGGTATAGTCCTCAGATAGTACCAGTTCAAGTGATGGATACCTAAGGAAGATTAATGCACACATTATTATTGAAGTGAATTTCCTTAATATGGTACTGGAAAAGCACGACTTCTGATACTTCATGGTTTAAATGATGTACTTCATTGTTTAAATGATATAAAAATTGTTAAAACGATATACTTCATTGTTTAAATGATATACTTCATTGTTTAAATGATATATGCTTGAAGTTTTTGAATGGTGAACATTTTAGAGTACGTATTACATTAGTTAGAAACAAACCTTGTTTAACAACCTGCTATAACAAAATTAATTATTCTACAGACCAATAAGAGGAGATAACTTGTGACAAACAAACATTCTCTGTATATATATATATATATTATCAAAAGAAAAATTCTCAACGAGTCTTTAGTACTTTCATCTCTTCTAGGAGATTCTTCATAATATATATATATAGCGATAAATAGTTTTAAATGTCCATGTGATGGTAAAAATATAAATAAAACAAAACACGAAGCCTAGTATAATCGGCTAGCGCTTTCGCCTGAAGAGCCCCAAGATGGGCGAAAGTGCTAGCAGATTATACTAGTCTTTGTGTTTTGTTTTATTTATATATATATATATATATATGCACAACTTTGTAACTTTATGTTAGCATCAACACTATATAGTTTGTAAAATGAGAACATGCTCTCCATGTAACTATCCATGGCCCTGACAAGACTAATAGAAGAATATCAATCTGTATATAGCATATTTAAATAGTATTTTAGAAGAGACATATTACAGGTTTTCATTCTTAATATTTTAAGAAATACTGAATCATTTATTTTTTTATCAATGGTTAAACTTCAAACAATATTCAATTTTGATACATCTGACGGTACAGTTATCCTGACTAATTAGATTTATTTAAGTTTGCAGAAAAAGTTACAGGACCACATGAGCTCACCTGTCTTCCTCCGAGTCTGGTAAGATGTCACCACTCAGGTCTAGGGGCCTTGGTGGACTGCAGTCGGAAAACACTCGTTTTGTTTTCTTACTGACGTAGGTTGGTGTGGATGCCTCCACTCCAAATCCCTCGTCAATGAACTTCTGGCTAAGTAGAATTCCCATGTCCAACAGCTGGACAATGTAAGCATCGTCAGGGCTCACACACATGATGTCTGCCAACAGGCTCCTACACAAACACAACCAACAACAGCAGTGATTTAGAAACAAATGGAGGGAAAATTGACACAGTTTTTGTTATTTTTAACAAAACAAATCCTGATAAACAAAATCATTCACATTAGACAATTATCTGACAGATTAGATTTGAAATATGTATCCAAAATTCTCCGGCTTAAAAAGAAATTTCACAGGCAACCCAACAGACCAATCACTGAGCAATGCAGAATACAGTATTTCAACACCCAGAGGATTAATTTAACTGAAAGATCCATATGTAGACAGTGGGATGAAAATGTCTACTCCATTAAAATGTTTTTTTTCATTTTGAGAATACCTGGTACTAGATATGGCCCATCTTCAAGCCTGACATATATTATAGTAAATCTTGAAAATTTCACTCGCCACATATAGTGTACGAGCCCAGAGCATCAATTCGTAGAATTATACACTTCTAGTACGAGATTTGATTTTTACAAAAAGGAAAAGCAACTGAATATGATATATTGCAATATAATTGAAATATGTAAATTGCACGAGTACTCATCCCTTCAACTGGTAAAATATCTATAAACACGTACTTGTCCCCCAGGAGTTCAGTAAAAAGTGTAAGTGCTTCCTCACTCCAGGGGCCATCTACAGATCGCACTCCACCTAATGTACAGTGCATGGTTTGTACAGGCAGTTCAACAAAACGTATCATAAGCTTCCGAATCGTAGCTCCAGAACATTCCTCCGTGTTTCCATGGTCCAGGAACTCTACTTTAAACCTGTCTGATCCTAATACCTCCAATAATTTAGCCCTGTACCAGGACTCGTCCTCGGAGAACTGTACGGCACACAACTGGCCCTCTTTTGGAGACTCTACGTTCAGATCTGCTCCTTCGTATTCAGAATAGAATTTGAACATTTCGTCACACAGACTGCCTAGGGCATCCTTGTTTCTATCCAGGTGGACATAGAAAGAGCTTGGCGAGTTGATGTGGCAAGATGTCACCTGGACTCGGTCTCCTTCCGCAAGGACAATGTGTGTCAGCTTCCCAAGGTCGTCTGTCGCTTCTATAGATGACGCATCACCACATTCATTGGCCACTGTTTGTGTTCCATCTAGATTGAGCAGAAATTCATGAATTACTTTGTATTACAATAATTAACGGAATCATGCTTGCCAGTAAAATGCAGCAATTTTCACAAGGACCTCGAACTTTAGATTTACAGTTATATCACTGTCTCCTTTCTTCTATCATACCTACCAATGTATTTCCTTTTAAATTTTTGGTTCATCACATAAAATGGTCAGTATTATCACAAACTGTTAATTTAAACAATTTATGTGTATGAATTAAATGTCTGTTGTAGTACATGTACTTCTTTAATGTAATTACATTTCAAGGGAGATGGCTTTATATAAGATTTAAAATCTTCTTGCCTGATCCTATTTATATTTATATTAACCTGTGTACTTATTATATATGATATATGAAATAAATATTGTTTAAACCAACTTTAGATATTATTGCCACAAGGATTAGGACAATATTATGGCATGATCCTTTAAAAGAGCATATTGACTTAACGTTAGTTAAGATCATCTGTCTTAAATAGAGATCACTTGCTATATAGACCACCTGTCTATAATTGCTATAGAAAGAAAACCATAAATGGTGTTTCCTAATTAATAACATAAATAATAAGAAATCCAAAACTTGTGCAATACACATCCTTATATATTATTGCAAAACTTCAATCAAGTTACTCATAAAACAAACAACTGGAAAACAGAAAATCTGTCGCTGTATAATTGTCATTACAGATCTAGACACTTAAACAATACAATGCCCCGACTTTAAATTAATTTTTTTTTTAAATGTATATTGTGATCAGTCGGACTACATGTAGAATATTACTTGCAGACTACAAACTAACAGTATTCAGAATAGTTAAAATCTCTGAAATAAAACAATCTGAAAGCAAGATCATATGTTAGCAAAATTAGTAGCATGCAGTAGCAAAAGAGGTATTTCATATCTTTAAATTTATCTAAGAACCTTTGCACAATAAAAATAAATTCCAATAAATTATATTTCCATTTTTCTGATAAAATCTCTATTTTCTTCTGTAAGAGCATTAAATGTATTATTCTATTACCAGTATATGTAATAACATGAAATGTGAAACAGTGTTAGTAAAACAGTGGTAACACTTGGTGCCATAGAGGGAAGGGAGCTATCCAGGATACTCGTAACTCAGGTACATTCATGTTTCCTTGGACAATGTTATGGTCAAGTAAGGACTTTCCTGCTTGTTCAAACCATTCTAAAATTTAGGCAGACTCCCAATTTAAACACTATAAGGCTGCAGACTCCCAATTTAAACACTATCCTCATTGTATAATGCATTTCTATATTAAGAATAATAGCCTGCAAAGTCTCTAGACAATTTGTCACTCTGTATTTTGTTGTTCAGTTTCTGAGAAACAAGGATACCCCTATTTCTCCACTTGAGAAAATACATTTGCCATTCTCAACACTTCCTCAGAAAAAAGAAAGAAAAAAATAGATACGGGGAATAAAGCCCTATGGGAGCTTAAAAACAAAAGGGTACAATCCTCAGGTACTATGAATACAATGGGGATACACTTTGTTCAGGAGTTTTCATTGTACAGTTTAATATTATAACAAACATAGTAACAACAATATCCATCCTGTACTACTTCACCTACTTGTCAAAATTGCAAGAGCGAATCAAATCGCTATAGCCATCAATGCTCAGATTTCCAGTTATTCAACGATTTCAATGAGCTATCCAATCTACATATTGTGTTGATTTTTTCTCAAATGTTACAATTTTCGTTTTAAATGTGCATACAAGTTTCCTTTGGCCCTTTCTAATCTCTACGAGGTTTTCTCCCTTAATAATTTCAATAAAAAAATTCTAGCTATAAGTTATTCGAGTGTCATCAACATACCATCCATTTCAAATTTATGATAATTTAAATAGGCAAGTCCAAATGACTAACGTAGATTACTTTTAGTTTGTGAGTACTTAATTTTGCTAACTGACCTTTCTGTTTCCATTCATGAAGACTTTCCATTTCTCTCTCTTGTGTACATTTCATGTTATGAAAATTAAAAGAGACAGGAAATCCCTTACCAATACTAATCCCCTAGTCAGTGTTGAAGTTCAGAGCTTGATTTTTCACACCGATATATGAATGATACAGAATTGGAATGCACTAGTCATTATGACAGTGGCTTTGACCTTTGACCTACAGACCTGAAACGCAATTTTTGATAAGTAAGCAGTGTATGAAATTTGTGTGTTTTATCTGGTCTTAGGAATACAGAAACCAATTGTCTATGTAAGGCCAGTTAGTTGTGACCTTTTGCCTTGAAAAGCAACCCCAAACACAGCCTTTTGGTAAGGAAGCAGTGTATGAAGTGTGAGTTTGATCAACCCATGGTAACTGAAGTTACTGTGCAGAAATCATTTTCCTTTAGCTATATATAGTGACCTTGACCTTTGACCTCCCTTCAAAAGCAATCCAAAGTAAAGCATTTTTGGAAAGAAACAGTGTCTGAAGTTTGATTCTGATTTGCCCACAGGAGCTCTTTTGCAGAAACAGATCTAGGGGGAATGGCCAGACGAATGAACAAACGGAGGAGCATCATTAATATATCCCAAATGATCTTGCTCACAGGATATTTCTTGTTTGCAAAATACATTAATTGGCTCTTAATGCAAATTCACAAAAAAAGGATTATCAAGGAAAATATCAATAAAGTACAGCTGCAGAAAGGCAGCCTCTGAATAGACAGGTAAACAGCTCAAGACCTCGCTGTAGTACAGTATCTTTACTTCAAACTTTCACAAATGTTCAGGGTTAAGACTGAGGCTGAGTATCCTGAATTTAAAATGCAAGTAGAACAAACAAACTCTTGCCACAAAATGGCTGAATTAGTGTTCTCACCAACTTTATCATCTCTTAAAATGGAGTTGTCCTCCAAGGGGGACAAGATGTCAGCATGGCTGGGCCTGTCTGTGACTGACTTAGATGAGGCTGGATGATGGGTATAAAACATTCATACTGTTATAGAATCGTATTGGCTGTAGCTGTGGTCAGTTGCATTTTATTTTCCTTCTCACAATACATAAATTGCTAGTCTAGCCAATCAGGTTTCTAAACAAAAGAATTACACTGTTTTTTATTAGTATAATCACAGCAGCATAAAAAGCTCAAAAGATCCATTATATTTTGATGGTGCACACACATTCCATTCTATTCAATTTGTGTACAATTAAACCAAGAACATTTCAATCATTGGACCTTTTTGATGAATATTCAAGGTATCAAACTAGAATAAAGGTCGAAATGATTTATCCTTACCCTCATCCTCTAATCCTAACAGGGATTCAGATAATACAGTTTTTAGTCCATCCTCCAGTCTGGTCCTCGCCAGCGGATAATTTACTAAGGATCCTGGGTAATCGCCTTGGGATCCTGGGTAATCTGTGGATTTTGTCTCCACTGGTTCAACAGATGTTTCACTTATCATGGTTTCTAATGCTTCATCAAATGGTTCCGTCTCTGTTGCTACGTCCAATAGTTCATTAGATGTTTCTGCCTCGATCATTGCTTCCTTAATTGTTTCTGACTCTATCGAAGGTTCTTCAGATGTTTTTGCCTCTATTTTTGTGAACACTAGTTCATTAGATGTTTCTGTCTTGATTATTGCTTCCTTATTTGTTTCTGACGCTATTGCGAGTTTATCAAATGTTTCTTCCTCTATCAATGCCTCTGTAGGTCCATCAGATGTTTCCGTTTCTATTTCTGTCTCCGCTGTGTCATCAGATATTTCTATTTCTATCACAGTTTCCACTGACTCATCAGATGTTTCTGCCTCTAAAGCTGTTTCCACTGGTTCATCAAACATTTCTGCCTCTATTGCTGTGTCAACAAGTTCATCAAATGTTTCTGTCTCTAAAGCTGTTTCCACAAGTTCATCAAATGTTTCTACCTCTTCTTCCCCTATCAATGCCTCTTCAGGTGCATTAGATTTTTCCATCTCTATTTCTGTCTCCACAGGTTCATCAGATGTTTCTGCCACTATAGCTGTTTCCACTGCTTCATAAGACGCTTCTGTCTCTATCAATGCCTCTTCAGGTCTATCAGATATTTCTGCCTCTATTTCTGTCTCTGCTGTGACAACAGATGTTTCTGTCTCTACTTCTGTCTCTGCTGTGACAACAGATATCTCTGCCTCTATTTCTGTCTCTCCTGTGACAACAGATGTTTCTGTCTCTACTTCTCTCTCTGCTGTGACATCAGATGTTTCTTTCTCTACTTCTGTCTCTGCTGCGACAACAGATGTTTCTGTCTCTATTTCTGCCTCTGCTGTATCATCAGATATTTCTGTCTTTATGGAAACCTCTGCAACTTCATCAGATATTTTTGCCTCAATCACTAAGTCATCCAGCTCATGAAACATTTCTGCCTCCATTGCCATCTCCACTGGTTCAACTGTTATTTCAGCCACTATTGTCTCTGCCTCCACTGCTTCATAAGACGCTTCTGTCTCTATCAATGCCTCTTCAGGTCTATCAGATATTTCTGCCTCTATTTCTGTATCTGCTGTGACAACAGATGTTTCTGTCTCTACTCCTGTCTCTGCTGTGACAACAGCTGTTTCTGCCTCTACTTCTGTCTCTGCTGGGACATCAGATGTTTCTGTCTCTATTTCTGCCTCTGCTGTATCATCAGATATTTCTGTCTTTATGGAAACCTCTGCAACTTCATCAGATATTTTTGCCTCAATCACTAAGTCATCCAGCTCATGAAACATTTCTGCCTCCATTGCCATCTCCACTGGTTCAACTGTTATTTCAGCTACTATTGTCTCTGCCTGTACATCAGATCTTTCTGCCTCTATTGCTATCTCCACTGGTTCAACTGTTATTTCAGCCACTATTGTCTCTGCCTGTACATCAGATCTTTTTGCCTCCATTGCTATCTCCACTATATTTCTGCCTCTATTTCTGTATCTGCTGTGACAACAGATGTTTCTGTCTCTATTTCTGCCTCTGCTGTATCATCAGATATTTCTGTCTTTATGGAAACCTCTGCAACTTCATCAGATATTTTTGCCTCAATCACTAAGTCATCCAGCTCATGAAACATTTCTGCCTCCATTGCCATTTTCTATCACAGTTTCCACTGACTCATCAGATGTTTCTGCCTCTACTTCTGTCTCTGCTGTGACACCAGATATTTCTGCCTCTATTTCTGTATCTGCTGTGACAACAGATGTTTCTGTCTCTATTTCTGCCTCTGCTGTATCATCAGATATTTCTGTCTTTATGGAAACCTCTGCAACTTCATCAGATATTTTTGCCTCAATCACTAAGTCATCCAGCTCATGAAACATTTCTGCCTCCATTGCCATCTCCACTGGTTCAACTGTTATTTCAGCCACTATTGTCTCTGCCTCCACTGCTTCATAAGACGCTTCTGTCTCTATCAATGCCTCTTCAGGTCTATCAGATATTTATGCCTCTATTTCTGTCTCTGCTGTGACATCAGACGTTTCTGTCTCTACTTCTGTCTCTGCTGTGACAACAGATATTTCTATTTCTAACACAGTTTCCACAGACTCATCAGATGTTTCTGCCTCTATAGCTGTTTCCACTAATTCATCGAATGTTTCGGACTCCATTAATGCCTCTTTAGGCTTACCAGATATTTCTGCCCCTAAAGCTGTTTCCAATGGTTCATCAGATGTTTTTGACTCTATCAATATTTTTGCAGGTCCATCAGATGTTTCTGCCTCTATAGCTATTTCCATTGGTTCATAAGACGCTTCTGACTTTATCAATGTCTCTGCAGGTCCATCAGATGTTTCTGTCTCTATTTCTGCCTCTGCTGTATCATCAGATATTTCTGTCTTTATGGAAACCTCTGCAACTTCATCAGATATTTTTGCCTCAATCACTAAGTCATCCAGCTCATGAAACATTTCTGCCTCCATTGCCATCTCCACTGGTTCAACTGTTATTTCAGCTACTATTGTCTCTGCCTGTACATCAGATCTTTCTGCCTCTATTGCCATCTCCACTGGTTCAACTGTTATTTCAGCCACTATTGTCTCTGCCTGTACATCAGATCTTTTTGCCTCCATTGCTATCTCCACTGGTTCAACTGTTATTTCAGCCACTATTGTCTCTGCCTGTACATCAGATCTTTCTGCCTCTATTGCTATCTCCACTGGTTCAACTGTTATTTCAGCCACTATTGTCTCTGCCTGTACATCAGATCTTTCCATCTCTATCACAGACTTCACAGGCTTATCAGATAGCACTGTCTCTTTTATTAATTGTGTTGATTCATCACAAGATTCTACATTATTTTTCTGGAAACATAGCTCATCTGAGGGTTCACTTTCTTCAGTAGGTTTCACAACCTCCTCTCGACACTGGACTACCACTTCCAAACACTCAATATCTCCTGAAATAAAGCAATCTGCCTTTTCACTATCTGTAAATACATCTTGATTGTTCTTCACTGATTGAGAAGTGATAAAGAAATTCTGGTTAGAATCTGGTTCGGACAATTCCGAATCATCTGATGTGACAAGTTTCATGGAGGATTTAACTTGAGTATCTACCATCATCTCCAATTGTCCTTCGATGTCAGGAGCTTCATTAGCATGTTCCATAGCAATACTTTCTAAACACTTGTTTTCTTGTTCGAATGAGTTCTGCATGCAACATGCAGTTTCTTCCTCAAACATGTCTGCTGTTTTGTCACAGTCAGAAGACTCGGTTCCCAATTTTACTAGCTGGACACCACCAACTGTAACTTCCCCTGAATTACAAAAATCTGCAGTAAAATCTGGAGCACATTTACCTTGGTCTTGAATATCACATTCTGAGGAGTCAGCTTCAGGCTTGGTTTCATCCTGACCACGTTCCACTTGCGATGACGAGATATTTGTATCCTCAAGAATGGACTCGACGAAACCAGTTTTATCCAAGGTTATGAAGGACTCGTCCCCTCGTAGAGCCTCGTCTACAGCAGCTAAGATAAACAATGGACAAGGCCATGTTTTGTTATACACAAGAATGATTGATTCCCAAACACTAGTTCACCAATTTAAATTTACTTTGGAAATAATATAACAAGATAAATTTCACTTGGTGCAGTAAAACTTGCTTTATTATATAATGATCTTCTGAAGATCAGCATATGCAGGAATTCAGGTCACTTTTACCAAAATTTATTAACTTCTTGCCTGGGTTAGAAATACTGTTTCATCATGTCAAACAAGAATATTGCTTAAATACTAAATACCTAAGCACTGAAAAATACCTAAATTTTGTCCTATATCAGAGTTTTGAATCTTTCGTTTTCCTGGTGCTTTGTTTATACGTTTTTAAATTTTGCACAATACTGTTAATAGTCGAAAGCCTCAAATAACTATTAACAGAAGAGACGCACACTTTAAGGAGTTTATATTTCACTCATTTTTCAGGTCGTGAATATAGAAGGAAGCCTCCCCAAAATGTAAGCACTACATACGTAGCATAAAGTTTGCAGATACTGCTACTAGAATGTTAGCAGAGTGACATAGCTTTCTGACCCAAGCCTGAGAGGTATGTACAAGTAAC
This sequence comes from Mizuhopecten yessoensis, assembly GCF_002113885.1. NCBI lineage: Eukaryota > Metazoa > Mollusca > Bivalvia > Pectinida > Pectinidae > Mizuhopecten > Mizuhopecten yessoensis. The sequence continues at coordinate 858,577 of NW_018405326.1, read as the reverse complement.
AGGAATGAGAATGAAACATAAACTAAATTCAAAACAAGAGGCCCAATGGGCCTGAATTGCTCACTGGGTATTAATCTCACACTTGTATTCTTAAAAGTGGACTAAAATACAGCTACAGGCAGAATATCAGTGTTTGATTCATAAGAACATATTAAAAGATTTAACATATCACGCCTGTGACCTTGAATGTCGAACAAGGACATTAGGTTGAACAGAGTTTAAAGTCTTCCAACCCAGCATGCTTTTGGCAAAATATCATAACCCTGGACCTATTGGTTATACAGAACAAGTCATTTTAAGATTTAAACATATTAACCACTGTGATTTTGAATATTGGCGAAGGTCATACACTTTGACAAAATTGGTAGCCCTTCATCCCAGCCTGTTAATGACCAAATATCATCACCCTTGGCCTTTGGCTAATTTAGAAGTCGTTTAAAGGTTTTAAACATATTTGACCCCTGTGACCTTGAATATATGTAAAGGTCATTCATTTGAACAAACTTGATATCCCTTTATCCCAGCATGCTACTGGCCAAATATCATTATCCTAGGCCTCTTGGTTATTCAGAAGAAGGTGTATAAAAGTTTTAAACATATTTGACCCCAGTGACCTTGAATACAATTTAAGATCATTCATTTGAATAAACTTGGTTGCCCTTTGTCCAAGCATGCTGCTGGCCAAATAGCATCATCCTAGGCCTTTTGGTTATTGAGAAGAAGTTGTTTAAAGGTTTTAAACATATTTGACCCCTGTGACCTTGAAAATAAGTAAAGGTCATTCATTTGAACACACTTGGTAGCCCTTCATCCTGGCATGTTACTGGCCAAATATCATTATCCTAGGCTTCTTAGTTATTCAGAAGAAGTTGTTTAAAAGATTTGTTAAGACAATTGACCCCTGTAACCTTGATAATGGACGAAGGTCATTCATTTGAACAAACTTGGTAGCCCTTAATCACAGCATGCTACTGGCCAAATATTGTAACCCTATGCCTCTTAGTTATTCAGAAGAAGTTGTTTAAAGGTTTTTAACATATTTGACCCCTGTGACCTTGAATATAAGTCAAGGTCATTCATTCGAACAAACTTGGTAGCCCTTTATCACAGCATGCTACTAGCCAAATAGCATCATCCTAGGCCTTTTGGTTATTGAGAAGAAGTTGTTTAAAGGTTTTTAACACATTTGACCCCTGTGACCTTGAATATAAGTGAAGGTCATTCATTTGATCAAACTTGGTAGCCCTTCATTCTAACATGTTACTGGCCAAATATCATTAGCCTAGCCCTCTAAGTAATTCAGAAGAAGTTGTATAAAGATTTTTTAAGACAATTGACCCCTGTGACCTTGAAAATGGACGAAGGTCATTCATTTGAACAAACTTGGTAGCCCTTTATCCCAGCATGCTACTAGCCAAAAATCATCACTCTGGGCATTTTGGTTATTCAGAAGAAGTTGTTTAAAGTTTTTAACATTTTTGATCCCTGTGACCTTGAAAATAGGTGAAGGTCATTTATTTGAACAAACTTCGTAGCCCTTCATCCTGGTTTGCTTCTGGCCAAATATCATCACCCTAGGCCTTTTGGTTATTAAGAAGAAGTTGTTTAAAGTAAAATATTGACACCGAACGACGGACGACGGACGCTGCACCATCGCATAAGCTCACTTGGCCCTTCGGGCCAGGTGAGCTAAAAAATGAGAAATGGTAAGTATATAGATAGAAAGAGAGCCACAGAGAGTATGGTAATATAAATATATGAACACACACACAAACCAGTATTGATACAAGGAGACCCATTCTACATGTCACCGCTTTTGAAGTATTTTTCAAATTTAAGGGGCCATTCTTGTAATATTTTTTTCTTTTTGGTGGTTTTAAGACCGATAATCTTGTTAAAAAAAAATTATCAGGACAAAATTATCACGATTTATCTTCATGTTATTGATTTGCTGAATTTTTTACATTTCATTGCAGGTATTCTTTACCTCATTTCACATTCATTTCTTCACACAAATGTCTTTCACATGGAGAATGTAGCCTCCCTATCAAATAACACCACACCACACCAAGCATGAGGCATTATTAATTCATATTTAGTATTATAATACAGCACATTCGAGTATATGTTTAAACAACATCCTACCTGCAGCTTCATCTGTCAAGAACTCCTGACCAATATCTTTACCCTCACTGGTCATAAGGGTCACCTGGTTCAGGCCATCGTCCGTCTTCTCCAAGAAGTCGGTGATCAGCTCCTGGTCCTCTGTCAGACGTGAGAAGAGTGCCTGCTGTTCCTCAGTCATCCTACCCACTACCTTCAGCACAGCTGGATAGGCAAGCAATCCTGGTGTAAGTAGATCTTCACTTAAAAGTTTCAGCTGATCACACGTCACTACATCACAGTTGCCAAAGTCAACAAAGCGTACAGCAACTTCCTGTCCGGTTACCTTGGAAACAGTCGCCCGGTACCAGGCTTGATCCTCAGAAAACTTGGCACAACAGTGTAACCCTTCTGTGACCTGATCAGACTGTGGGGTACAGAGTCTTTTACACAGTGTCTGAAGGTTTTCTGAAAGTTCTGCTAACCTATCTTCATCAGCGCCTAATTGCAGATAGAACACATCCTCTACATGAGAGACGAAAGTCGATACCTGGCCTTCTGGTTTCTCCTGCTGCGAGAATTTAATCTCTTCTGCCTTTACCAATTTAGCATGCCCTTGGGCTATCAAATCTTCACCAACATCCCCGTCCTCATTTTGAAGGCAGACAATTGTATCTGACACAAATTTGCAATTAAGTTCCTGGTCCATCACCAAGCTCTCCAGGTGAGCAATGGCTTCCTCGGACCACTTCCCTTTGATCGGTACAAGGCCGTCCAGTGCACACCTGAATCCCAAAGCTGGCTGTGTTGTAAATTCAGGAGTCAGAACTTTCAGAGAATTGGTTTCAACTTCCTCTGAGTTACCATAGTCTACAAACAGCACATGACATTTGTCACCACAGACTTCCTCCACCTGGGCTCTGTACCATAAACTGTCCTCGACATACTTTGTACAGCAAAGACAGTCTTTCTTTAATTCTTGCAATGAAATATCACAGGCACTTGCTGAATATGCCGTTTGCAACTTTGTACTTAACTCATCTAATTTAGTTTCCTGACTGGCAAGCTGTAAGAATATCATGGACGGAGAATGTACATAGCTAGTGAACACTTTGGTGCTAAGTTCTGTAGGAAAGCTTTGCACAGGTAAAGTGAGATCTACTGTACCAAACGATTCACTAGAGTTGGAGGTAAGCAGCTCTGACAATGATGCTGTGTTGTCAACCGAGACATCCACAACAGCAGGCCTGTCAGTGCAGCCAGTGAAGACCGTAACTTGTACTTCCTTATCCATGGTCATGTCTGTGAACTTGGTAACAGCACAATTGTCTGTCAATTCATTACTGTTCTTAAGACTACACAGTATAGCCTGTGGTGGCAGAGAGAGGCAATCATGAGAGATTTCACAGATGTTGTCAAAGGATATAACTTCAGAATTTCCATAGTCGATGAATAGTACGTCAGCATCATCTGTGTTGACTTCAGTCACAGTAGCTCTATACCACATCTCGTCCCCACTGAATTTGGCAGCACAAGCCATACCTGGTACAATCATTGACGGACGAGACTTCTGTCCACATGCCTTTTCCAGCCTTTCCATCAAGGCTTCCAGTTCAGCAGCAAGTTTGGCAAGTTGAATATAAAACTTTGAAAGAGAATATACCTGAGATACATAAGCAGACTCAACTGACCCTTTGTCCAGTGTCACACATCTGGCAAAATTTAGTCTCTGTTTGACACTTCCTTGACTGACTGGGCCTTCTGATCTGCCAGGGGATACCCGTACATCTTTTGGAGGTGATTCTGGTTTCCTTGGTGATGACTCGGACACCTTTTTAACAACAGCGGCTCTGACTAGCTCCTCAGCGATAGCTATTCCATCAGAAACAATATCCACCATGAATCCATTTGGCATGGTCTCTTTGAACGTACAGCTCACTTCCTCCTTTACCATACTTTCCATGATGTCTTTAGCGTCCACATTCCAATTTCCAGGCTGAAGGGGCTTGACATCTGCCAGACTACAGTAAATGGCTTGGGCAGGAACCTCCATTAGGGCTTCAGACGGTAATCTCAAAGAGTCTATAGCAACTGAGTCGGTGTTGCCATAGTCGATAAATCTTACACCAGCCGTCGTTCCTTCCGTTTCCACCACAGCACGGTACCATGCTTCATCTTCTGAAAACTTAGCAACAACAGCCATGCCCTGAGAAATCTTTGACACTTTCTTGTCTGCAGATGGTCCTGATGTGTATTCCTCCTGCACTTTTTCTGCCAACTCCTCCAAAATGGTCTGGTTTTCCACTGGTTGTATCCAGAAAATGGATGGATCTTCAATCCAAGAAACAAAAACGTCCATTTTGGAACCGACATTGATTGGAATAGCTGGGAAAGGTACCTTCACTACCACCTTCTGTGGTTTTCCTGAACCAGCTGGTGCCAATGTACAGTATCCAGCCTCATGAAGTTTCAGTGCAACATCTATTTCACCAGTTGCATCTTCTAAATTGACAAGGAAGGAACCTCCAACTTGACTTTTAACGGCACAGACCAACTCTTTGTCTGCTGTTAGTGTTTCAAAGGCTTCTGTGGCTTTTTCTGACCATTTCGACTCTGAGCATTTCACACCGCTCAAACAACAGCGAATGGCTTGAAGAGGTAGGACAGTGAACTCTTTCTGAATATGTTTTACACTTTTCAAGTCCACAGATTCCGAGTTGCCATAGTCTATGAACTGAACTTCTACAGTCTTGTCATCATAGCTTGAAATTTCCGCCCTGTACCACAGTTCATCCTCAGAAAATTTGGCAACACATGGCATTCCTATTTCTGGCTGACCTATAGCGGACTTGGTTGGAGATAAAGAATTGTAATGTTCATTCATCTGGTCCATCATCGTTTGCAATTCGTTGGCTTTGTCTACAATCTGGCACCAAAATTCCCCTGGACTATTGGAATAAACTACGTACACAGGGCATGACGTATCTGCGATAAGTTTCTGAGAAATGAAAGTGACACCACCAACTCTCCGCGACCATGCATCGGACTGTTGATCTGACGACGAAGATGATGGAGGCGTGTTTATTGTTTGACTAGTTCCTCTAAACCTACTCCTGGGGGCTGTTGTAGCTGGTTTCTCTGGGACCACAGTTGTTACGTCAGGATCCCAGTCATCATTAGCAGCTTGCTGGGATTGACCAAATCCCCCACTCAAGAACCCTTTTTGACCTGATCCTCCATCTCTCTTACCTCCAAAACCACCACCATCACCACCTCCACGATCTTGATTCTGTCCTCTGAATCCACCACCTCCTCCTCGGTCATTTGATCTGCCCCCAAATCCACCACTACCTCTCTCCTGGTCACGGTTCTGTCCTCCAAATCCACTGCCACCACCTCGGTCATTGGATCTACCTCCAAATCCACTGCCACCTCCTCGGTCATTTGATCTACCTCCAAATCCACCACTACCTCTCTCCTGGTCACGGTTCTGTCCTCCAGATCCACTGCCACCACCTCGGTCATTGGATCTACCTCCAAATCCACCACCTCCTCCTCGGTCATTTGATCTGCTCCAAAATCCACCACCTCCTCCTCGGTCATTTGATCTGCCCCCAAATCCACCACTACCTCTCTCCTGGTCACGGTTCTGTCCTCCAAATCCACTGCCACCTCCTCGGTCATTGGATCTGCCCCCAAATCCACCACTACCTCTCTCCTGATCACGGTTCTGTCCTCCAAATTCACTGCCACCTCCTCGGTCATTGGATCTGCCCCCAAATCCGCCACTTCTTTCTTGATCACGATTTTGTCCTCCAAATCCACCACCTCCTCCTCGGTCATTCGATTTGCCCCCCAATCCTCCGCCACCTCTCTCTTGGTCACGATTTTGTCCTCCGAAACCTCCACCTCTATTGTTGTCTCTAGATCGACCACCAAATCCTCGTTCTTCAGCATTCTGATTCTGGTTACCTCCTCCAGACCTGTTGCCACTGCCAAATCCTCCCGATCGATCCCCTCCTCCAAATCCACTTCCTCCTGATCTATCCCCACCACCAAATCCTCTGCTTCCACCTCGATCTCCAGACCTGCCTCCAAATCTATTTCCCTCACTTGGCTTGTTGCAGGAGTCACTACCTGCATGGTCAATCCACTCATTATCCTGTACCTCTATTTTCATGTCCATTCCTTTACCCATGGCCACCTTGCGGTCAGTCTGTTCAGCACATATAGAGTTGGTACTGGTGCCATACTTATGGTTAATATCCTCACCTGCCTGGTTCTGCAACCTCACAGTGTACAGATCTTCTGCCTCCCCAGAGTAGTTCTGGTACACAGCCGTGAAGTTCTGGTCTAAAGCAATATCCTCAAATTGGGCAACGTGTTCAGGGGACCAAAATCCTTGAGTTGCCTTCACACCTGAAATCACAAATGTAGGCATTAGATCCATATTGCAAGAGAAAGAACAACTGTGATGAATCGAAGATTCCTGACCTGTTATAGTTATCTCCCTTGACTTTAAGAATTAAATCACAACAAAATTTCATGTATCCATACGGTACACATGTATTAAGTTTAAGAACTCTAAGCTTAATACAACTGAAATTATCACTACACATAAGTAATATCAATGTGGCTACAAAGAAAATATAGCTACAATAAACCTATCAGAAAACATCTGAAAAACATGAATACCCCCATGGCCCTGTGGCTAATATATAAATATCAACAGTGACTTTGGCCTTGGGACCCTCATCCTTGATACTTCTGGGGTTTACACTCTCTGCAACCCTGGAATATGTCACGAAAAAATTCAAAGGCTCGATGTCTACCACCTTGTGGATGATACAAGAAGACTAATTTGATCATTTATTGTACATTAATAGGACCTTTACATATTAATTATTAAAAAAAAAAGTATGGCTTCGAAGTGAGATGTCACTCCTCTGACTTCAAAGGACAGGTATCAGCCTAGCGATAAGTCAGGTTATTTTACTCGATACCAATCAAATATCTAAGTGGTGTGCCTTCAATTTAGCTATGATATATTCCAGGGGTGCAGAGAAGGTAAATGAACGTTACCCCTGGAGTATCAAGGATGTGGGACCGTGAAATACTAACTCATGACAAGGATTCTCATACCCGACCTTTGAATAAAATTTGTTAAAAAGTTTGTAAAGAAATAAATTCAGCAGTCATGACAATGAAGTGCGACAAAAATAGGACAGACAAGAGAACACAATATGCCCCCACCCCTTCTTTAAAATAGCAATAGTACTTCCTTCATAATACCAAAACTGCAAGGCAATCACAAAAATTTGGGAAGGGTCAGGTAAGTGGAAATACATCAATGTTCAGTCTTTAATAGGGTGGGAGACATGTAATGTATTATGAAAGTCACAAAAAATGGCAGAAAACCAGGTAACCACAGAGTAATCTATTGAGAATACTGATCAAATAAACACTTCATCTGCATTATGCCAAAAACTAATTTGTTAGGCATCGTGAAACCCATATAATTATTTTGAAGATTTTTGCTAGAACACTCATAAGACTATTGTAGCTTGCAACAACTCTTGACGTTAACTTGTGACCTAAATAGTTTACTACGGCAGACCCTCTGTGGGTGATGCAAGCCAGCAGTGTTCTTCCCAGAATTTTTTTGATGCGCTGTGGTATTTTTCAACCCTTCCATCACAGCGCGGCGCTGTCAACAATTACCGCGACGCAATCCATATATCGTGCGCGACACCACTTTGAGAAAGGAAACTCAAAACAAGAGTTATAGTTGAAATAGCATTACTTAGCATCCTGACATTGCATTATATTATTGCTCATTTTCTTGCCCTATTCTTTTTCTTTATCATTATTTATTCTTGCCCTATCCTTTTTCTTTATCATTATTTTTTTAACTACAAATAAAATAGTCTGACTCAACCAAATGGATAATTTTAGCAAACACCTAAGCATTTCTTCCCCCAAGAACATCATCATAGAAATAAATGAATAAATGTCCCGAGAATAAATAAATTATAATAGCATTTCCAACCAAAGGTATTTATTTGGACAAATATTTAATTAATTTTAAAATCAATGATTTTTTTTTAGATTTTTTTAAATCCCTTAGTTATGAAATTTACAGACCTGTTATCATTCAGCAAACAAAAAATCAAAAATGCTGTTCTGAATATAAACTTACAGTTATACTGTAGTTATCAAAATGAATTATTGTAATTATCCAGTAAAAATAATCTTATAATATTGCTACTGTCAAACTGTGAAAACCATGTACTATTTATAATGTTGGCGCAAAAATGATTAACGCCCCTCATCCATGTTTCAAACGCTATTGCATCACGGATTACGCAAGATTAATCAAGTTTTTAAAACAACATGGCCACCACATGCAGTCTGCTCACTTGTACCATCTATCTTGATGAAGCAAAAATATTTCATGTTCTCTGAAAGTTGTATCAACAGTCATTTGTTAATAAAGGCTTCTCACATAGCTAACTTATTCAAGCATTAAAATTTGATGGCCAAAAACAATGCAGGCAAGGTAGGTCAGCAGACGTTTCTGAGTACAACGTTCCTGTCTCACTGTCTGTACTTCTGTATTTGTATTTCTTATTTCGGTGTCATTGTCTGTCACCTATGAAAATCAGAACGTAGATTGAAGCCTTGGTAATTAACAGATATCATTAATTATAATCAGACCGTTACAAACTGGTAATTGTGGTCTATTGTTCACGTTTCACACCTCTAGGACAGGTAGGCTAGTTCACATCCCCACAGGTAAATTTTCACGCAGGGCAGAGTTTGATGATCAGGGTGTCGATCGTAGGGAACAATAAAAAGCTAGTCTAATGAGGGCGAGTCTAATTGGCAAGGGGAGAAGAGGTTATCCATTTGTGAGAACTTGATGTTCCAGTCGTAAATACCTCTCAATGAGTAACGGTCTGTTGCATGCGTAACGGCTCAACATTCATATGTAACGGTACCGTAGCGCTAAAACGGCCTGGGGAGACCATTGAAGCGTTAAACAAGTTCCATCACAATATTTACAATGATTTAAAATAATAAAGATTTCACTGAAAATGTTGCTCTTCACTGGCAATTTAACACTTGTTAGACCTTTGACTTGAGGTAAAGGTAACAGTGACTCTCAATGCAGTACCCTGAACACCTTCAGTGGTTGATACAGGTACATCAAGATGTCCTCCATGGTTAAAATAGTATGGTCTGGACAGGATTTTTCTGAAAATATTGCACTTGCATGACTTTTGACCTTGAAGTGAAGGTCACAGTGACCTTATTACAGTGCACTGCACACCTTCTGGAGATGATGCATAAAGATCTCTTTTATGGATGAGAGTGAGGCCTCTGCCAGATCATACAAGGAGAAGTAACACTATTTCGCTTTTTCCTTCAATCGATGGGGATAAACACATTTGCTTGTTTTCTGCTGGGTTTTTCTACTTTCCAATCCAGGAAACAATATAGATAGTTTTAGGGTTATTAAAGATTTTAAAGTTATTCTGAGAACTCTTCTAGGCGAAATGAATAACAAAGAGTACCGCGGGGCGGAACAAAATACGCGCGTCCAATGCCATATAGCGTTATATACTTTCTTACATTGAAATAAGATCTGCATCATTCTAAGAGTGGTCAGCGGATTGATATGCTATAAACAAGAGGCCCATGGGCCTTAACGGTCACCTGATATATTTATACAGAGAGTTGATTTTGTTTTTAACATGAACAGAAATATTATTCAAAGTGACAAAAACAATAAAACCACCTTACTCAATATCTAGCATACAGATTTCAGACTAAAAAGGATTTGAAACTAGCACCTCTGATTCTTAACAAGGAAAATGAAGAAATTTTAGCACACTGACTCCTTTGAGCCCCACCCTACAGCCCTTGGGGGTAGGGCTGGCTCAAAATTTTCAAAGTATCAAACTGTCAATTCAAGGTTATAATTCCAATCAAGTTATTAACATGTAATATTCAAAG
>NW_018405326.1:838069-847430 GCF_002113885.1 Mizuhopecten yessoensis | reverse complement strand
GGGGCTTAGGACTAAACCGGCAACTATTTTTGTTGACCTTTGTCCATGGAAGGTCCCTGCAAAATTTCATTGAAATTGGTTCAGGGGTTTTGGAGAAGAAGTCGAAAATGTAAATTGTTTATGGACGGACGACGGACGACGACGAACAAAAGGCGATCGCAATAGGTTACTTGAGACTTTGTCTCAGGTGACCTAAAAATGTGGGAGAAATCTTCGGACAAAAAATCAAATACTGAAATGAACAAAAGGCAATATATTTTGGAAAAAATTGTCGAATCAAAATTCTTTTTAGGGAGACACAACTTCATATCATGATTATAATGTACATTAAGTTTCAAAGAGATCGGTCGAAAAATGTAGGAGGAGATCTCCGGACAAAATTCAAAACCTGAAATGAACAAAGGACAATTACTTTTGGAAAAATTGTCGAATCAAAATTCTTTTAATGGAGACACAACTTCATATCATGATTATAATGTACATTAAGTTTCAAAGAGATCGGTCGAAAAATGTAGTAGGAGATCTCCGGACAACATTCAAAACCTGAAATGAACAAAGGACAATTACTTTTGGAAAAATTGTCAAATCAAAATGCTTTTAATGGAGACACAACTTCATGTCATGCTTATCATGTATACCAAGTCTCAAATAGATCGGTCGAAAAATGTAGGAGGAGATTGCCAGACAAAAAAAGTTTACGCCGGACAGACGGATGGACAACGCCATACCAACGCCATACCATAATACTACTGTCAAATTTAGACGGTCGTATAAAAATAGGTCTAATGTTGTAATATATGTAGCCCATCAAGAGATAACGCCTTTTTATTCATATCTGCCTCATGCTGAGGAACAAGATAACAGGTGACTGCATACATGTAACACAGACATAATGCAAATATTTCAAAGTGAACTTTTTCAGATGCGTCATTCTAACATTCTGACTTAAATGACAACTACCAAAGATCGTAAGTGGATAAAAGTAATGTTTTTATGTGAATATTTGAGTAGTAAATTTGTTCCTTATGTTTGATGCAAAATGACATATTTTTTGGCAATATAACATTATAATTTACAACCATGAACATCACTATAAGTTACACTTATTTTTTATTTTACTGACATAATACCCTGTAACATTTATTTTTTATTATACTGACATAATACCCTGTAACATTTATTTTTTATTATACTGAACATAATACCATGTAAAACTTGTTTTTTATTATACTGAACATGATACTCTGTAATTATTAGTGCCACAGTTGTTACAAATATGTTTTCTTTGAATTAAGTGTTTTACCTGACAAGCCACAAAATATGGCCTGTGCGGGAAGCTCCATGAACTCTTGACTGGCAGTCTTCAGTGTCTCTCTTTGAAGGCATTCTGTGTTACCGTAGTCCACGAACGTTACCTCTGCTAATCCATTCTTCAGTAGACCTGTGGTATAACGGAACAAAAATTACATTCTTGACATGTTGTCTTGCAAGAACCAAATCTGTAATTTTTCTGCATTTATGACAAGGACCCAGGATATTATATACACATCAAATTTTTAAATGCAATTCTTGTTCAAATTTGATTGTGTATATCATTGCGTTGAGCATGATTTTGAATCTAAGGACATGCATATTTTGCTTTCATTTTAATATTAATGAAAATTTCAACAAATTACTTTAGAACTCCAACATTGTAATCTGGTCAAAAATTTCGCTTTGAAAAATTTCATTTTCATTATGAGGTCGTAATTTGAAATTGATTAACACCTAGGCTTGTTCCATTGGACTGAATCAGGGTTTTCCATTTTTCCCCCAATTTCACTATGGTTCTAATAATTCTTTTATTAAAGCTAAATGTAAGCAGTTTCTAATTCTATGGGAATCTGTAATTTGTAATGTTGTATTTAAAAATTCTAAAGAGGCCATTGGGGACAGAATGAACATTTGTAATCGAGTACTTAGGCAGTTATAAATGTCCACACATAAATCAGACTTCACAAGACTCCATTTGAACAGTACTGTTTGACTTATATTTTATAATGTTCTTACTTCATGTAACGTTTAAGGTAGAGAGTACTTCTGCATTTGAAAGAATGTGCATACACAAGTTCCGATCAGTGGTTTTTATCGTTTTTTTATTGTCTACAGAAGAGTGATATTTGTAAATGTACGTCACCATAATTGATCTGTTGTAGTGACATTGGTAGTGTGTCGGGTCAGTAATGTGATGGTCCCTAGTTCGCTCCACAATGGATTTTTTTTCTTTCTTATAAATAATAGTATTTATAGTAATTCTAAATCTTATACAAATAGTACTCTTTACCTTAAGACCATAATTATGTATTTCTATTGCTGCGATATCGCTATGGTGGTACGCACATAGCGGACGTCGCTATAGCGAACTATTATGCAACGTCATAGTTTATGACGTCATAATATCTACTTCAAATAAACAGTCTGAAGAATCTCCTTGACGAGATGAAAGTACTATAGACTCGTTGTTGAGAATTTTTCTTTTTATATTATTTCTTAGTCCGAAAGGATCATTTTTCTGCTTTTAAATACATATAAATATATAAATCACATCTTGTGCTATGCATCTCATTGTGTATTTGAATGTATTCCGAGTCTCATCAGAGACAAATAAATAATTGCGAAAACCATCTCAATTTATTTAAAATTACTCAAAATGTGGCAGGCATGAGCATCCTGCTACTATGGACAGACAGACGAACACACTGACAAAGCCTATGAAATACCCTCTCCACTAATGGGGTACGATAATGGAGAACTATCTTGTATACAAACCTGAAACCTTTGCCCTGTACCAGCTGTTGTCGTCCGTGTACTTGGCTATACATGGCTGTCCTAGCATGGGGTTCACCAGGGCCCCTTCTGTATCCGTCAGGCTGCCGTAATGGGCCTGCAGTGTGTCCATCATGGTGTCTAACTGTTTGGCCATACTGGTCAACTGGACATGGAAATGTTGTGGGTCCACCACATGAGTTACCATCACCTCCTGGGAACATCCTGTGTCGACTTGTAAACAGTTATAGCCATCTCCTCTGTTCAGTGTCCTCACCCTGTTAAAAATAAACAAGATCACAGGTTTTCTGACTTGGACCAACAGTGGCCTATTAAAGCTAGCACTGCTGAATAAGAAATTGAGAAAATTCATATTACTGCTGAATTCTAAATGCTTCCGGTTTCATTCAGGTGATAGCGAAAAATCAACTTTTACATTCGGAGCATCTTTATAGGAAACTTGTTAATAATTGGACAAGTGCGAGACTCACTTCAGTTTGGTTTGTTTGTGTTTTATGTCCTATGAACAGCATTTAAGGATGTGCCAGGTTTGGTGGTGGTGGAAAGCTTGAGTTCCCCCGAGAAAAAATCACTGACCTACAGCCAGTACCTGGCAACTGCTCAACAAAGGTCTCGAATCTGCGACCCAGTGGTGGAGGGCTAGTGGTAGCAGAATGTCAGATGCCTTAACCACTTGGCCACCGTGACCCCAATATTATCAGAGTTGAAACATGGAGAAGAAGTAAGGACATGAACTTTTGGCAATATGACTGTGGAACATGTAAAAATATTTCCTTTAGCAATGCACTTTCAATACCTGGCATCTTTGTTTACTGCTACAGCTTTGGGTAGCCTGGGAGGTTGTTTTGAACCCACTGAACTTCCTTCGAGTTTCCCAGCAAGCCCTTGGTTCCGAATGTTGCTCGTGAGTTCCACATCATATATCGGGTATGCTCCATCTGTAATATTGAATCACAACATTTACATATAGATCAAATGAACAGGCATGCAGTTCATCAAAATTTTACCTGTTTTATATTTCTATAAGTATAATGAATAATTTCTTTTGTTGCACACCATTAATAAATGACATACAAACTTCAATTCTAATTCCTTGAAACATTTTAATTGTTCATGTACAGTCTGCTATATTTACCCAATAAAAAGATTCTCTGAATTTCAATATATGAAAAGATCCACTTGAAAACTAAATGATGAACTATGTATCTATATAGTATATTTTTAATTCATATCAAAGATAGTAATTTGCTAGGGGTTTTTCAGATTTTCTACAGTACAAACCTTTTCTCGATATTAATTTCACTTCTATCACTTTGTTGAGTAGGAGATTCTCTGTCATCTCTTTGCTGATGGAAGGCGACACTCTTGGCAACTGACACAGAATACACTGCTGAGGAAGGACGGCAAACTCGGGAAGCATCTGTTTTAATTCTAAAGGCTGCTTGATGGTCTCATCTCCAAAATCTGCAAATGCTATGGATACGGTATTCCCGTGTTTCTGTGTAACCAGAGCTCTGTACCATCCCCCGTCACTGTAACGTGTGCTACACGAACTTCCCAAAGAACAATCTGAAAGAATCATTTCTCCAGAAGTCATCTGATCGTATTTTTGATTCAACTTTATCTGAAGTGATTCAATCTTTTTGGCATCTGTCTTTGTAAGTTGTCCGTATACTATACTAGGCGTCTTGACTGCTGTGATACAGAGCAATTCTTGACTGCCAGTTGTGGTTTCTGGTGAGGGAATTGGTACAACAGTGTGTGTTACTGCTGAAGGTTCTGCTCTTCTCGTTTCCATTTTGATAGCGTGTGCCTTTTGAGCTGATTTGCCTACACCCAACATCTCAGCATTAATGTATCGGTCTTCGTCCCTATCTCGTGTGTCGTACAAGTCCAGCTGATAAAGATTACTTCTACGTGTTGTAACTTTAGCTACCAATGACACTTTACTTTCAAAGTCTTTCAATGTTTTTATCTCTGTAGTAGACCAAAATTTATCTTGGGTTTTGGTCACATCCACAGTACACTCTGTTGAATAGCATGGCACAGTCAGTAAAACGGGGGACATGGCATGTAATCTATTTACTTTTACATTTTCCTCAAATCCAAAGTCCACAGAATGTACCACAGCGTTTTCTCCCGACACAGACTGAAGCACACACCTGTAATGTTGATCATCACTTAAATGTCCTATACAGGCAGTGCCACCTGAAAGGGAAGGTACTGCAGTGTTGGAGCCAAATTCTTGTGCGACTCTTACCATTATCTGATCCAATTCTGGTCCATTTTCTAACAACTGAATGAAGAATCTTCCAGGGTGTTCAACATATGATAGACAAATGTCATACACTTTGGTGCTATCCAACTCCATGGGAATAAAATGTTGACTTCTGACCTGAGGTGTGACTGCAGAAATATTTTCTATTTTGTCAATTTCTACATTGTAAACATCATCTGTTCGACCCAAAACTCGTACAAGCACGCCATCAGAGTCTGTCAATTCCTGCAATTTTTCTTCCAGTGTGTTATTATCAACTTTAGTTCTTTTGTAGCAGCATTTTATACTCATTGCTGGTAATCTGTGAAAGTTCTGTGGCAATTTCAAAAGTTCCGATACATCTTTTGATTCTGAATTTCCATAATCAACAAACTGAACTAGACTTGTGTTGCCGTTGACGGTTAGAATGGATGATCTGTAAGGCGCATGGTCTTCACTGTAGAAAGTCATACAAAGCATCGCTGCAGATACATGATCAAGTTTCTCTGCTCCACCAGCAGCAGAGTCTGCCAGGTTGGTCATGAGATCATTCAACTCGTTTTCTTGATCTACCAACTGAATCCAAAATTTATTGGCACTGTCGACATAGGATACATATGCATTATACTGCATACCAATTTGAAGATCATTTGCATTGGAGGATTTTATGTTTTTTGTTGTTGGCTCTTTTCCATGCTTGAACAGTCCAGTATCGCTATAAAGTCTTAACGCCACGTCATTATTTGAATTAGGCCCACTTGATCCCACGACCTCGACAGTGAATTCGAAACCAACAAGTTGAGCATCCAACTGTTCCGTTTCGGAGAGCGTCCATGTATTTCCATTTGACAATATGTCTACCAGTTCACATTTTGTCGCCAACCCTTGTGTAGTTTGTAATTCATCTGTTGCTACTTTAATGTCAGAGTTGTTTATTTTCTCTTTATTTCCGTAGTCAATAAAAAACACTG
This sequence comes from Mizuhopecten yessoensis, assembly GCF_002113885.1. Classification (NCBI taxonomy): domain Eukaryota; kingdom Metazoa; phylum Mollusca; class Bivalvia; order Pectinida; family Pectinidae; genus Mizuhopecten; species Mizuhopecten yessoensis. Next base: position 841,376 of record NW_018405326.1, on the reverse strand, counting down.
AAGCGACACCTCCGTCTTCACTCTCGACTCTCGCTCGATACCACACCCCATCTTCACTATAAAGGGCCAAAACAATGTCACCCTTTTTGTATGATGAAGCGTATGGTGCTTCTGCAGCTGAAATTTCTACTTTTTCAGCCAGATCATCAACAGTTGCGCTGTCACAGAGCTGACCATAACCACAACACTGGTTGCCGTAATATTCCACGTGGGTAAATACGGCAGCGACGCGAGTGCCAACTGTCAAACCGGCCATAGCGAAAATATGGGTGTAAACTCACTTTTGAATCAAGAGAAATTATGATTGAATTATTAGCGTTTGATTAGAAATCAACTTTTCGCCGGTCACGACTACTTGCCATCACTAGTTTCATTCATTCACCAAGAAAGATGAGGACGGATTCCTTTGACGCCATAACACTTTGCCTAGTCACGTGACCTAAGCATCTCCCGCGCTTTATTCACTATCACGAAGGCGTTTGAATTCATAGTTTCACAAAATTTGAAACAAGCATACACTAACATTTTCATGTTTTTTAATCATATATTGATGATTTAGGGTGCCTCGGTAGCCGTGATCGCTGACGCGCAGTCATTGTATATNTGTATAAGATTCTTAATAATTACACTCCAACTTATCTCGATAATATCATTCAACCATTTCTAAATGTAAATAATAACTATACCTTCAGAAATAACAGATTCTTTAATATACCACAGACAAGAACTACTACTTATATGAATAGCTTCTTCCCTTCTACAATGGTAAAATGGAATGCACTTGATAGCACTGTACGAGACTCCATCTCAATTTCATCTTTTAAAAAGAAACTTAAAAAAAACTGTGATACATCCGTCTCAGAAACTTTTATTAACTGTGTTCCGAGGAAACTTTACATCATTTTATGTCAACTAAGAAATTTTAAAAGTGATCTTAACTTTGATAAGTTACAAGACCATCTGCTTGATGATGCTTCCTGTGTATGTGGTGTACAGAGGGAAGATCTAGTACATTTTTTCTTTCAATGTCCTCTGTATTCAAATATTAGGCATCATATTACCACTATTTATAATCTATTAGGATATTTAAATCTGCACTGTTTAGTTTATGGTATTAATAATGCATCGGACCAATTAAATAAAACTATTCTTATACATGTTGACTCTTATATTAAATCATCAAAACGTTTCGTTACTTATACGTGCTAGATAAATTCCAAATGAATATTCATGTATTGTTATTATTATTCAGGCAAGTTTTGTCCCTTAAATAACGAGTATTAGACATAAGCTGGTGTGGGTGTGGGTGAGAGGAAAACGAATCACAACATTTTATATATTTAAGCATTGTACAAAGCTACCGGAAATAGAAGAAGACTGATATAGACAAAGCCTGTTGTCTTATTCTTTTGTCAATACTGTTCTAATATCTTCTTTAATGTTAACTTATATGTATGTATTATATATGTATTGTCAATAAAATACGTTTGAAATTGAAAAAATTGTACTACTGTGTGCTATCAAGCGTAAGCTTCGATTCGGACCACTCGCTCTCCCAAGAATTTCGGAGTCCGGCAAACGGCAGCTGTGTAAAACTAGCTTTGCGCTCAAACTGTTTCGTATTTTTCTACCGCAAGTGTAATTAACACCAATATAAGATATTATTGATAAGTTTAGTTGATATATTTAAATATTAATTATTATATTAACGCATATATTTTTAAAGATTGGTATTAGGAAGCACACATTACTATATACTAAAATGGCTGGAATAATCCCGAGTTATAAACTTTGCCGAACGAAACTCTAGTGTTCCGAAGAGCCATTGGGAACTTAGAAAATGTATGTGAAGTTGTTCGGTTTGATTATTCAAATGACCATTGGTTTTGTTGGCCAAAAAGAATAAAGGTCAGAAAAAGTTCTTATTGGTGAGAATCACTGTCATTTGTTAATCTGTTGCACGTCATTTTCAACCAGAATGAGACAAGTGAAAGTAGTTTGCTGAGGATTTATATGGTGAGGGTCCAGTACTGCAGTAGTGCAGCTGTAATGATGCTAAACTCGGTAAGAGCGCAGAATTATTGTCATAATCAGTCACCACATACTCAAATATAAAGTGAGATTTTAAAATTCATCTTGATTTATGTTCTTTTTCGTACACAGCCTCGTTGAAGAATTCTAGTTTGGTTTGATTTGGGGGGGGGGGGGGTATTTGTTTTATATTATTAATGAGGAAGTATTGGTTTCTTTGACACGTGTCTACCTGAGGTATGCCGTTTATTCAAAGTTTCTGGTTAATGAATTTACAGCAATTTTGAGGTAAAGATACAGATAGTTGATGTCAGTTATCATTCACATCACTTGTCTTGCTTGTTGACAATTTATTATACCCAGAACATTAACTGCTTATTTTTACATGTGATCTAACTTGACCTCTCTAGGTTGATTTTAAGTCCCAGAAAAAATTCACAATAAAATATATTTTACAGGCAAATTTTTATCAAGAATAGTTATACTTATAATGTATGTGTACATAAGGTTATTTTAGTAGATTAAATTAATCTCTTGATCTTTATTTATGAAAAGTGTCAGGTACTAGATCATAAACTAGGGAACTTAGATATGATTTCAAAAATGAAGAATGTCTTATATTTCAGTTCCTTTTCCAAATGAATTTTATCACACAGGGGAGCATTTATGGTAACTGGACTTTTCCCCCAAAGTTTGAAGCAGATTCCAAATGAAATATTCAGTTTACTAATTCACGAGCAAGATACTTTACTCCGCTTGTTCCAGTCTACTCAGCTGTAAATGAGTATGTGGTTTGGCAGTGCTAGAAATGTAGAATGCTAGCTGTGAGTGCCGAAATGGCAGCACTGGCTGTATGCTCCCCAGGGAGTTGAGAAAGATATTGACTGGTTGCAAATATATACAATGGAAGATATTATATATTATAAATGAGCATCACAGTATATATGTATTTTGCTGCACACTTAATAAGCATGTGACATGTCCCTGTAACCCACATCTAATTATAGGTAAGTAGCTATAGACGAATTATTATTGGAAGCCAATATCAACACATCCAACTAATACAGCACATTAAAACAAGGGCCCCATGGGTTTAACAGGTCACCTGAGTTGTAATACAATTGTTATTTGTTGTTGTGATATGACAAAAACAAATGTTACATATGTATAGCAGGGAATTTTGTCCCTCTCCAATACTGAAAAGTCTCATGTCCATAAACTATAGCAAAATGTACCCCCTCCCTAGGGTAAATGGGTGACAATTGATAAAAAAAAC